>NC_056745.1:1341031625-1341164125 GCF_019279795.1 Protopterus annectens
GATCTGTAGGCTTCTATGTCCCTTTACTAGCTGCATATAACACAGAAAATGAAATTGGTGACAACATTGTCAACCATTCACCAACTACAGTAGATTTTCAACTAACATCATTACATAATAAAGCAGTTAAGGACTACACTACTTTTATCGCCACTTTTAATTTTAGCAGCATTATGGTCTCACACATTTTACACTAGAATTGGAACCTTTTACATTGTGACATGTTTATTATGGACAAATTGAGTATCTAACCAAAAATAACATATAGGAGAGGGAGTAATCTGAAAAATGTATTAGAGACTAGAAAGGACAGAGCACACAATTTCCCAGGGATGTCCAAATGTAACGCGTAAATATAGTAAGCACATTAACACAGGCAATAAATTTGAAGTAAGGAACAAACACTACTTTTTAAAGAAAAAATTCAGTTGTAGTTCGAAACTAACAGTTTACTTAGCTAAGTGTGTAACATGTGCAGCGTTCTATATAGGAAAGACAGAGCGTAGACTCCAAGACCGTATATATGAACATCGTTATGCAATTGACCAAAAAAAGATAGAGAACGCCTTAACTTAACACACTTTAGCATTTCCTGATCACACTTTCAAGTTTACTGTTATCGATCAAACACCAGTAGATGATAGAGGAGGGCCATCATCTTTGAAATTAGAAGAACTAGAATTACACTGGCAACTATCATTGAATGCCTATAGTTTTCCAGGCATCAATGACATATGTGCCATTACTTGCTTACTAAAATTAAAGAGTTTATGTAGGTAATATGAATTTTATGAATATATTTGAAATACTTATATGTATGAAATACTTGGCATGTAGTGTATATTTACTATGTTAACTTGTTAATTTTCTAATGACAGACTCTGGCATTTTATTTTAGGTTAGTGTTATATTTTGCACTGTAACTTTAAATAGCAGAGGAATGCAGTACTGGTTGCTTAGCACTTGTAAACACTCTCATTTTAATTGGATCATTGGTTATTTTAACACATGTGACTTAGTAGATTTTGTAAAGGAAGTCATTTACTATTTCATTTTATCTGAAGAAGTCTGACCATAGATGCAGACGAAAAGCGCTTCATTAAATTTGTGTTTCTTGCTCACAGCAGTCCTTTGGTTTTGCTTTTCTACAGTTAGTTTGTTTTCTTATTTTTTCACTTTTTTGTGCATATGCTTATGCACTCCAGCCCACTCTACCCCATCCTCTCAGCATATGCCCCACCATCCACAACTTTGTAAAATCGTGCAACTCAACCCCCTGAGTAAATATACTAATCACTGCCAAATTCACCTTAACTGATTGCACTGCCTTACCCTGCCTCCAAGCATGAGCCAAATATCGCAATAAAAGTTCTTCCAACCACACTCCATCCTCAGGCAACTGCAAAATAAATTGATCAAAATCAGTTAATGCCATTCCATGAGCCTTTCTGGTAGGCGATGCCCAAGAATGCTGCACCAACCTCCTGGTTACATTAACCAAGATGTCACACCATCGGCTCTTTCTTTGACCCAGAGGACAACTGGTGGAACCTGTAAAACTAAAATCAAGACAGACTGTCAGCAATCTCATTCCTAAACCCTGCCAAATGCACACCTGTGAAAGAAAAATTTATTAAAAACTCTGCAAAACCAACTTACATAACACACACACCAACAATTCAGATCTTGGAGTCTTTGTTTGCAAAACTTGCACCACTGCCATATTATCAGCATTAAAAATTACCATCCTTCATCTCAATCACTCCTGTCAAACTACCGACACAACCCAGATTGGCATTAAGTCCAAAAAGGCAACATCCCTTTTTCACTCATCCTTCCAACCCACTGGCCAATGAGCCACAAGCCATTCCCCTCCAAGAAATGCACCCATTCTGATACCTCCAGTGGCATCCATAAATAATTGCAATTACTTTTGACCAACCCAATCTGTCTGCCAAGAGACACCATTAAACCGCTCCAAAAATGATAATCAAAGTGCCAGGTCAGCCCGTACCAACTTGTTAACCCTGACCCAATGATGTTTGCTCTTCCCTCCTTTTATCAAAAAAGCCACTTACCTACAGAAGGTACACCCTGGATGAGCTGCCTGGCATGAAAAATTCAGAAGCCCCAAAAGCTCCATAACCTTCTGAATTTGCACCTTCTCTTTGGACACCACCTGACAAATCTTCTCCTTCAGTTAGACTATCTTATCAGCCGGAAAGTAAAACAACCCTCGTTCAGCATCCACCAGCATTCCTAAGAAATACAGTGCCTTAGCTGGACCTTCCAACCTCTACCTAGCAATGGGACCCCCAAGTCGTCACATATCTCTAAACATTCTCATAAACCTTCAGCTGCTCCCACAAATACCTCACCTACTATCCAGAATTCATCCAAGTAATGCACCGCCTTCTGCGTATCAACTTGCTGCTGCCAAACCCAGTACAGTACCGTGCTAAATTTCTCAAAAGTAGTGCAAGCTACTAAGCATCCCATTGGTATAGCCTTATCAAAGTAAAATGTGTTCCCTTCTACCATGCCTAATAATAGCCACTCCTCTTCATGTACCGGCAAAAGGCGAAAGTCAGATTCAATGTCCACCTTCACTAACTATGGATCCTAAAACCCCTGAATAACCTTCACAGCATCATCCAGATAGCATAACTGACATTGGCATCATCCATGGAAATGAAATCATTAACAGAGCTTGCTTCTGGGTACGAGAAGTGGTGAATAAGCCTAAACTCACTAGCCACCTTCTTAGGAAACAAACCCAACAGTGAAACTTTAAAACTTTCCGGGGGGGGGGGGTTATTGAAAGGCCCCAGTAACCTGCCTGCTTGTCATTCCTTCTCTACCAAATCCTCCATGATATCTTCCTTCTCCCGAATAGAGCACAAATTCCTACAAACTGCCCCATCCCCAAAAACCTTTGATTTAACAGAACACCCTTGAGAAAAGCCCTCAATTAGATCTTCTGTAAGAGAAGAACCAGGAAATTTGTGGAACATACACCACAATACCGCCACCTTAATGGGAGCAGCTGTCCCCTTGCCTCTTGAAAAGACACCCCCTCCTTGTAACCCTTGAAAATTACCCCTAGCTTGGAGATTCTGAAACCCCTGGAAATAAAAAGGGAAAACACACATATCAGATGAAAATGAACCCGAAGTCACCAAATTTGCCTCCTGCCAACCACACTGCACCATCAGATGGCTCCCTGCACACTTTGAATAAGCATACAAGAACTTACACCCCACCCATGAGCAATGCCCCACATTAAAAGCCCAACCCACTCCCCCTTTCTCCCCCTGCCCTTTCCCCTCTACTAGCCATCCCCAAAGTATCCATCATAGTTGCTAGCCATATGTCTGGATGTCTAACCTCCCAGTGGAGAGAGTGATCAACTGCCTTCCGCTTCCTAAACCTCTGGTCATACCATAACCAAGCAGTCCCTGGCCACAGATGCTGAGCCTCCCGAATCATGAGGAAGTAAGCCAAAAGTGGCAAACCCAAAAAGTATCCTTCTCCAGACAAACTGCCATATAGTAGATGAAACCCACCACCCGGTTATCCCACATCCTAGTTCGCACCCTGCATACTGTCCTTCTACCCAGCACAGATAACACTGCTATAAGATCCTTGCCATTCACCATCTCTGATTCCACCAGTTGCTGCACCCCGTTCCGCATCAATTAATTCAAAGACATCAACATACTCCCCTTTCCAAATCTATTCACCTGGCCATATGCCAAATTCCAACTCAACTTCAGAACACCATACCACCACCCCTACAGATGACCCCAAACTCCCCAGAATCACCCCTGCACTACCCTCCCCATTGATTGCTACACCCTGTCTCATCTCATAACCTTGCTGTGTATCCCCTACATCCCTTCTAGCTTCCCCCGACCCCTGATAGACTTCATCCCCAGCTATCCCACAATCATTCCCCACACACTCAAGACCTGTCCTACATAATGGGACCCTCAACAGAATATCATTACCTGCAGCTCCATCCTGAGCCACTCCAGGTGCCAGAGAATCCACAGCAACCACATCTCTTGACTGCTGTGCCTGCTTGCTATGAGCTGTCAATGTGGTCCTCAGAGCTGAATGTCATCTTTTCCGACTGGACTTACCCACAACATCTGCTGTTCTAGAATCATTGCTAGGTACCTCCTGAAACAGCTCCTCAGCCTGCACCACAATGGCCTCCCACCTCTGCCATAAATTCTGCAAAATTTGCCGTGTGCAACAAAAGAAAAACACCTTAAGACTCGAGAAGAGACTGCACAAAACGAAGGAGAAAAAAAAAAAAAAAAAACAAACAAAAAAACACCCACACTGTTGCCCACTATTGTGCCATGTTCATCACCATTCAACACTATGCATTCTGTCCAAATGAGCCGCACCACACACCAAAGTACCATAATACCTCCAGATAACATAGCACCAAGAAAAAGGGGGGGGGCATACCATGCAACCTCCCTGCACCAAGACAAACAAACACCTTAAAATACAACAACAAGCAATAATGTGAAACAAAGGTGTTTGCAATGAAACTGAAATGGACTTATAAAAACTACTGTTGATGAAATAATAAGATTCAGTACAATTTAACCTGTGTATTAGTTAACATTTCTTAATACTGAATTTTTGACAGACCCTTTCAATGTAGAAAAGCATGGCACATGTACATATCAAGATGCAAAATGAGGAATTCCCTTTGTATTGAATACAGCTGAGAAGTGTGCACTCACTAGCCTTTCCTAGCTCCTTTTCCAACAGCTGGTGAATAACCACATACAGAATAACACAACCACAACAGAAGTCAAAACACACTAAGCCAAGTCTGATCTTTTTTTTTTTAAATAGTGTGATATAGGGGTGACCAGGAGCAATGCTTGGTCAAGTGACTTGCTGAAGGTCACTCAGCAAACAATTGAGGACTGAGGGAATCAAACCCTGTACTAGAACAACTGCAGCTTGTAAAGTTAACCCCTGCACCAAAGTGTTATTTGTCAGTTCACGGAATGTCCAGATTTTTGCTTGATATTTTTGGTCCATTTGTCATGCAACTGTGTTTCTTCTGTCAAATCACTGGCAAATTATTAAAGATTGAAGTCACTAAATAATGACAAGTATTTCAGTTTCAGTCTCTATAGCCTACAGAAAATGCATATTAACACAAAACTTGTCATTCTATCAATTTCGTAAATCCATAAGAGCAGTATTCGAATTCTGTCCCTATTTTTGTGCTTTAGTCCCCCATTATGTGTGGCTTTGTTCAGATTTATTAAGTTAAGAGGTGGAGAGGTATGACATGGACATAAAATGCTTGCTCATTAATCTTCCTTTCACTGCGCCTGTACTGCCTCCTATCCATACAGTCTTCCACAACCATTAGACATGCAGTGCGCATGCGTGACCAATGGCCGTTACACCCAGCCCTTCTCCTCCCCCAGCAAATACTCTCCTACGACATATAAACCACTCGCAACTTCACCTCTCAGCCACATCCAAACCTAAAGGAGTAATCTGATTACCCTTACAATTTCACACTCAAAACCAGCAGATAGACTCATACTCTGCCACTCATACATCCACACACACACCCGCACATATACCCAAATTCACTTAGATGTGCTCACCTGCTTAGATTGCCTCACTCCGACCATTAAATCCCTTAAGCACATGTGCGAGTACAGTTACCGTACTGAAAATGAGAAAATCCCTCCAACCCATTAAAACAGTCTGCACCAGTTTTCTAAGGATCCATAAACAAACCTTGGAACCCAAATTCTCCTCTTCTGACTGGTCACATTGACTACCGTTTGTGCCACACCTCCCATACCTTTCCTCCGAAATTCCTACCTAACCTCCTTACCAAAGCTCCTTTACTCTCTTTCCCCTTGCTACGCTACCACCAACGCAACCAAATGAGGCAAGACAAAGCCTGTGAATGATACCCTACTGAAAAATGGGTAAACCCCTCAAACCCTTTAAAACCGCACACGACAAATTGTCTAAGTATCCCAGCTCAAAAAGTTCCATTAGCCATGCAGGACAGAGTCAAAGTCGAGCTAAATAAAATGGTGTGACAAGGTATGATTTGTCCACTTGGTTCTGCTGCTCCAACTGAATGGGTATCTTCCATGGTGGTGGTACATAAGATAAGCTCAGATGACATCAGAATATGTATTGATCAGTGAGATTTGAACAAAGCACTAAAAAGACCTCATCATCCAATGCACACAATCGAAAAAGTTGCAGCACTTATGCCAAATGACACTGTTTTTTCTGTCTTGGATGCAAAGAGTTCATTTTGGCAAATTCAGCTTGACAAGAAATCCTCATTGCTCACTAAGTTCAGTACTCCGTTTGGCAGGTACAGATTTGTGAGAATGCCATTTGGGATAAATTCTACGAGTGAAGTCTTTCAGCATGCAACAGAACAACTTTTTTCTGGGTATCCTTGTGCTATTACAGTAGATGACACACTAGTAGGAGGTAATGGTGAAGCTGAGCATGACAGAAATCTCAGAAAAGTTCTGGAAAGGGCATGTCAAATGAATCTTAAGATCAATCCACAGAAATACAAATTCAGTCTACAAGAAGTTACTTATATTTATTTACTAGTTCAGGCCTATGACCAGACCCCTCAAAGCAAACAGCCATTCTTGAGATGCCATCTCCAGACAATGTTCAAGCCTTGCAATGTTTTCTTAGCATGGTTAACTATCTAGGCAAGTTCACTCCAGACTTGAGCCAACTATGAGCACCAATAAGAGAGCTGACATGTAAAGATGTATTCTCGTCTTGCTTAGAGCAATGCCAAAGAGCATTTGATGTCCTGAAACAGAGAATTGCTATTCCACCAACTCTCAGATACTATGATATTCACAAACCAGTTACTCTTTCATATGATGCTTCAAAATTTGGTCTTGGTGCAGTTATTCTACAAGAAGGTCAACTTGTTGCATATGCATAGGTTCATAGGTTCATAGGTAGGTACAACGCTATCTGCCCAAGGGCATTTATAAGCCTAGCCAGAGTGCGTCGGCTTTCGCCGCCCCATTGATTAATTAACTGATCCTCTGTCAAGCAGAGCCAATGAAGAAGGGATCCCAGGGGTGTATTTTCTGTTACCCATCCACTCGTCAAGGTTTCTCTTGAAGAGTGTTAGTGAGGGGCTCTGCCTGATGTAATTTGGAATTTTGTTCCAAAGCATGGGGAGTCTCTGTGACAGGAATCTATCCCTCCAGCATGTTCTGTTTATTGTTGTGGCGAGGTTTAGCTCAGTAGAGCGCGTGGCTTGTAGTGACTTGGATTTCTTTAGGTGGAGCATGTCCATCAATTCTGAGTTGGACATGGCTTTGTATGTCAGTCAGAGATCACCTCTGAGTAAGCGATATGCCACTGAGTACAGCAGGAGTTTTTTCAATCGGGCTGCATAGGAAATATGTTTGAGGCCAGTAATCCTCTTGGTGAGGTACGTTTGTGGTCTTTCCAGCTGTTGGAAGTGTCTTGTGAGGTACATCCCAAATGGGGCATTGTACTCTATGATGGGTCTAATGAGTAACGAGTAGATGGGCACTATAACCTCTTTATTTCTAGATTCAAACCCTTTACTAATTAGATGGGCCACATAGAAGGATTTCCTAACTACTTTGGCAATATGATTGTCAAAGGAGAGATTACTATCTACCTGGGTCCCCAGATCTCTTATTACCTCTTCTGTATTAAGGGGGCTGCCACCTATGTGGTAATTCGTGGGTGTTTTGTTTTTCCCAAATGGGATGACTATGCATTTTTTGGCATTTAGCTTGAGGCCGTGACTTTGACACCAGGTGTCCATCTCAGTAAGGCCCTTTTGAAGGATGTCCGTGTCAGCCAGAGAGTCAATTATGGCTCGCAGTTTGCAATCATCGGCGAACTTGGTTAGCCATAGTCCTCCTGTGTTTGCCTGTACTTCTGAGAAGTATATGCCGAACAGTAGGGGTCCCAGGACCGAGCCTTGTGGAACACCACTTGTGACTGGTTTAGAGTCGGACCTGGAGCCCGCTATTCTTACCGTGTGAGTTCTGTCTGTAAGCCAGTTGGCAACCCATCTTGTGACGTAGGGGTTTATGTTCAGGCTGGTGAGTTTTTCTGTAATACCTGAGTGGGGAATGGTGTTGAAAGCCTTGGTGAGGTCAAGGTAGGCTGTGTGAACCACCTTTCCCTCATCTATGGCCTTGGTGACTGTCTCGAAGAAGTCAACCAGGTTTAGTAGGCATGATCTGCCCTTAACAAAGCCGAACTGGGTCGGGTCAAGTGTGTGGACATTCCCAATGTCTTTGTTAATGAGTTCCATGATGATGCGCTCCATAGCCTTGAAGACCAGGCTAGTCAGGCTTATGGGGCAATAGTTACCAGGATCAGTTGTGGCCCCTCCTTTGTGGAGAGGAATAACCGTTTCTGTGTGCCATTCTATGGGCACGTAGCCTGTGGAGAGGCTGAGGTTGAACAGCGTGTTTAGGTGGGGGGGGGGGTTAGTTCATTCTGTAGTTCGTGCAAGACACAGCCTGGGACACCATCTGGTCCCATTGATGCTGTGTTTTTGGCTTTTGAAAGGGCTGTTTTCACCTGTGTGTCTGTGATTTTTGGGACACTACACTTTCCCGGTATTGCTGTGGGCCCTTTTGGAGGTGAGAGGGGGGTGAAGTTTGCACTGACGCTATCTGCCAGGATGTTGGCAATATCAGTAGGTTCAGTATATTTTGTGCTATTTTGCGCTAGTTTAGTGCATATCTACGAGTTGCCACTTAGATTCTTAACATAGCTAAAGAAGGCTTTGTGGTTATCTTTTGAATCCTTGGCTATTTTTCTTTCGAAGTTAGCCTTGGATGATTTCATGAGAGACCTTAGTTTCTTACTGATACTGAACAGGGATGTCTTTCCTTCTTGGGATTTGCTTTTTTTCTGAACTAGTTTCCTCCTTCTATTGTATAGCCTGTTTATTGCAGGGGTCCACCAAACTGGTTTCCTTTTCTTAGAGGAGTGAGTCTTGGTTTTGCTAGGGATGGCATGATCCATGCATCCTTGTAGGTGCTCAGACAGTGCATTTGCAAAGGTTTCTGCATCTTGGGCAGCATTATCCTTTAGCGTGGGGGCTGTGAAACTTATCTCCTCTGTCTTAAGTAAGGCGAAGTTTGCTTTAGAAAAGTTTTTTACTGTGGTGTTTAATTAGTCCATGTACTGAACTTTTTTTCATTTAAAAAAAATGACTGCTAGGATAGTAAAGGAACTAATTAAGGTGAATAATGAAGAGGTCAGAAGAGGCAAACAAAACAAGAGGCAAATATTAAAGGCAGAAATGTGGTCCTTAGTTAACATAATGCATATAAATTGCATATTTCTAGGCATGGACAAATCTGATGAAATTTGATGAAACTAGTGACATGACAGGAATTACTAACATCTGTTTTCATAGTAATTGGTACTTGTTAAAAGGAATGCAGACATAGAAGGGCCTTATAGGTTCATAGGTAGGTACTAGGCTATCGGCCCTAGGGCCTATACAAGCCCAGCCAAAAAGGTACCTTGGCTTTTGCCACCCAAGAAAATTATTTTCCTGTGCCACTGTCGAGCAGAGCCACAGAGGTGATCCCCAGGGTGAATTTCCTATTTGTCATCCAATCATCAAGATTTTTCTTGAGTGCTAATGTGGAGCTTTGTTTGATATAGATAGGTAGTTTGTTCCAGAGTATGGAAAGTCTCTGGGACAGAAATCTATCCCTCCAGCATGTTCTGTTTATTGTGGTGACAAGGTTTAGGTCCCTAGAGCGTGTAGCTCGGAGGGATTGGGATTTCTTTAAGTGGAGCATGTCCAACAGCTCTGGGTATGACATAGCTTTGTATGTTAGGCAGAGATCACCTCTGAGTAGGCGATATGCAACGGAGTAAAGCTGAAGTCTTTTGAGACGGTCTGCGTAGGGCATCTGTTTGAGGTCGGTAATCCTCTTTGTGAGGTATTTCTGCGGCCTTTCCAGTTGTTGTAGATGTCTTGTGAGGTACATACCAAAAGGGGCGTTGTACTCTATAATGGATCTAATGAGTGATGAGTAGAGGGGAACAATGACCTCTCTTTTTCTGGAAGAGAAACCTTTTGTGATGAGGTGTGCCATATAGAAGGATTTCCTAACTACTGTGGCGATGTGATTATCAAAGGTGAGACTACTGTCCACCTGTGTCCCAAGGTCTCTTATCACACTTTCAGTGTTAAGTATACTACTGCCTGTGTTGTAGTTCATGGGTGCAGAGTTTTTACCAAAGGGGATGACAGTACACTTTTTGGCATTGAGCTTGAGACCATGGCTTTGACACCAGGCATCTGTCTCAGTGAGGCCCTTTTGTAGGATGTCCACATCGTTAGGAGTTTCGATTATGGCTCCTAGTTTGCAGTCATCTGCGAACTTCATTAGCCAAAGACCTTCTGTGTTAGCCTGTACTTCAGAGAAGTAGATGCCAAACAGGAGAGGACCCAGGACTGAACCCTGTGGTACTCCACTTGTCACTGGTCTGAAGTCGGATTTGGAGTCTGCTACTTTCACAGTGTGGGTTCTGTCAGTGAGCCAGTTGGCAACCCATCTTGTGACATAGGGATTTATACCTAGTTTAGTGAGTTTATCTATAATTCCAGAGTGGGGGATGGTGTCGAAAGCCTTGGCAAGATCTAGATAGGCTGTGTGAACCACCTTACCTTGTCTACGGCTTTGGTGACTGCTTCAAAGAAGTCTATCAGGTTTAGGAGACATGATCTGCCTTTTACAAACCCGAACTGGGTGGGGTCCAGAGTTTGGAGATTACCAATGTCTTTGTTTATAAGTTCCATGATGATATGTTCCATGGCCTTGCAGACAAGGCTCGTTAGGCTAATGGGGCGGTAGTTCCCGGGGTCCGTGGTTGCTCCCCCCTTGTGGAGTGGGATAACCAAAATACAATGATTTCTATCCATTGTTAAAAATAAAATTCAAATGTCTTGGATAATTTTTAGAAATAATTGTGCCTCAGTTTTGTTTGTGTGTGTGTGTGTGTGTATATATATATATATATATATATATAGGGTCTACTTCTAATGACCCGAAGCGGTACACAAACCGACAACACAAATCACGGCCTAAGAAAAAACGACAACACAAAACACGACAACCTACACGAACCGAACATAACCACACACACCTACCGTAAACCCTAACCCACTACAACACATATCCACACTAACCTGCACCCCTACCCCCTAGGTCCGACACACACTACACCACACCTACCTGCACCCACCCCTACTCACTTTACACCCGAACCCCCTCCGACCGACTCCCTACTCCCCTACCCCCTAACCTAACTCCGACAACTCCCCGACACCAAGACACCACACTCCTAACCGCACCACCCTAACCCACACACCTTAACCCAACTCACCCTTACACTACCCAGACACACACTCACTCACCACACACCCTAACTCCCTACCCTCTGAGTATTGCACACTTATTCCACACTTGCCTCCTCTATCTCTACTCCTCATACACTATCCTTGTCACTTACACATTCCACCTCCCTCGGCGTCTGTGGGATTCCGCGTGTGGGATGTCGGTCCGGTCAACTCGTTGTCCGGTGTCGTGGTGGTGATTTCACTGTCGTCGGCGAATGTTTCGTCATTAGAAGGAGACCCATATATATATATATATATATATATATATATATATATATATATATATATATATATATATATATATATATACATACATACAAAGCATGGTGGTTTTCAACAGGCAGAAGAATACAGGCGACAAAAACATTAAGTAAACAGTGGTGTAAATAATGGTTGTGACTCAAACATATGTACATAGGTTCATAGGTTCACAGAGGCTTAGTAGAAATACAGCCATGGAGCCAATTAAGAAGCACATCTATATCACCGAGTACTGGCAGAGGGACTAGCAATGTCTCCCATTAAGTAGATATTTCCATATATCTCAGGTGAAAATTTACAGACACCCATCTTGTCAGCCATACTGATTTTAAAGGTTTCAAGGGAATTAATCTTCTTGATATGTAATGGCAGCCTATTGCAAAAGTAGGGGATATGCTGGGTTAATTACCTTTCTTGCCATCCTGTGCTGATGTGATAGTACAGGTTTAGGTCTCTAAAGCAGGCATTTGCTTTAGATGAAGGAGTTCAACGAGTGTTGGGTTGTTTATACTCAAGAAGGCTGAGTAGGAATCATTCTTCAGGAAACTGTATAATAGTAAGTATAGGGACGGGGTTTTTAGTCTACTAGAGTAACAAAGGATGCTGAGATCTGAGATCTTTTTCAAGTGAAACATTGGGGTGTCTCAAGTTAATTAATGCAGTTAACATGATTCATGCCAAAAGAAGCATGTATTCAGATGGGCCTAATAAGGGAGGAATAAAGAGGGACTACAGTAGTGTTGCTATCTCATAGCAAGAGGTTCTCCAGTTCGATTCTTAGATGAGGTGCCTTCTGTGCAAAGTCTGCATCTCTTTACTGTGTTAAAAATGGGTTTTCTCTGGATATTCTGTTTCTTCCCATATTCCAATGACATGCTGAAAGTGGATCAGGAATTCTAAATTGTCCTTAAAGTGTGAATATGTGCATGTAATATGGAAGAAAGACCTGGAAATCGACTTCCTTTTCCCCTTTGCCTTGTAAACCTCGTGGCTGTCTGCAGGGTCACTCTAGGATTCAGCTCAACTTGTAAGAGAGAGAGAGAGAGAACTTTTCTGGACCTTAAGGAGATGCTATGAAACGGAAGTTGTGCAATGCAGAAGGATTTTCTAACAACCACAGAGACACGGTAGTCAAAAAAGAGTCTGCTGTCAATAGAGGTACTCAAATCCCTGATGACTCTCTAAGACTGATGTGGAACATTATCTATATGGTAAGTAGAAGTAATACTAGATTTACCAGAGTAAAATATGTTGCATTTATGGCATTGAGAGTAAGCCCATGATTAACTCACCAACTGATTATTTGACCTAGTCCTTATTAGAAAATTTGAATATCAGAATGGGATTTGATAACAGCCACAGTTTTACAGTCATCAGAAGCTTGGTTAGTCATAATCTGTTGCTATTGGCTAGTAGTGGTTGATATCACACAGTGGAGCAAAGAATGTTTGTAACCCAAAAGTGTATAAATTGAGTGGTAAACAGAATGGAGAGGAACCTGCTTGTTTAAGTAGGAAGGAAGTATTTGGAGATAATACAAAAGAGAGGACTGAGTGAAGCCCAAGCAGAGTGGGCTTAGCCTTGGTAAAAGGAGCTAAGTGTCCAGACCAATGGCTGTTGGAGAGAGAACCAACTATAGTGAAGATCAACAGTGGAGAAGAAGCTGGAAAGTATTCCTATCATAGGATCATAGGAGGTTACTAGGCTAACGGCCCCAGGGCCCTTACAAGCCTAGCCAAGTTCAACCTGTGTTCCCAAGGGTGTCTGATTCAAGCAGACACTAAAATCAGCACCAATTGCCCCTGTCCAAGATGGACACAGGTGGAACCCCTGGGTTGAATTTCTGGTTACCCAATCCAGTTATCTAAATTATACTTAAATAGGGCCAATGAGGAGCTTTGTTTAACATGAATATGAAACTTATTCCAAAGGTGGGGGAACCTCTGTGAGACAAATCTGTCTCTCCAGCAAGTTCTGTTGATGTCACATACCAGGTTAAGGTCCTTTGAGCAAGTACCTGTGTGCCATTTGAATTGTGAATGTGTGTCCACCCACCCATCCATCCTCAACCCCTTTTCCCATTTTGCACATGGGGTCGGGTGTGAATGTGTATCATTTCCATTAAAGCTGGGTCAGAGATTGCTCTATATGCAAGGCATAGGTCGTCTTTGAACAATCTGCATGACACAGAGTAAAGTGACAATGATTTCAGTCTGTCCACGTAAAATAGATCTTGTAGACCCTGAATTTTCTTTGTAAGGAACCTTAGTGGTCTCTCCAATTGCTGCAGGTGTTTGGAAAGGAAAATACCAAAGGGAGTGCTGTACTCTATTATTGACCTGATGAGGAAAGAGTACGGGGGGGGGGGGATTATAACCTCTTTTTTTCCTGGAGGCAATACCTTTACTTATGAGATGAGCAGTATAAAATGCCCTTCTTACCACTGTGGAGACATGATAATCGAAGTTAAGGTTGCTGTCGACCTGTGTGTCCAAATTTCTTACCACTGACTGTGTGTTTAGAGTATTGCTATTGATGTGGTAGTTTTCAGGTACATCACCCTTGCTGAATGGTATGATAATGCATTTTTTGCATTAAGTTTATGACCATGACTTTGGCACCAGTCACTAGTCTGCATAAGATCTTCTTGCAGGATGTTGACATCATTATGGGTTTCAGTGATCATGCTCAGTTTGTAGTCATCAGCATACTTTGTCAGCCATGGACCTTTAGTTTTAGCCTGTGCTTTGGAGAAGTAGATTCTGAACAGTAGGGGTCCCAGAACCAATCCCTGTGGAACTCCACTGGTTATGGGTCTGCTGAAGGAGGTAGGGTCCCCTGTTTTGACAGCATGAGTTCTATTAGTGAGCCAGTTTGCAACCTACCTGATAATATATGGGTTGATAGTCAGCTGTCAGAAGGAATCCAGAGTGGTTATGACAGACGCTGTTTCCCAGCATACAAGACTTAACTAAATGTGCTTGTTGTGTGTTTTATTTAAAACAACAAGCTTGTATTTAGCTTTGTGTGTGTGTGTGTGTGTGTGTGTGTGTGTGTGTGTGTATTTTAATTATAACTTAAAGTCTAGTAGCAGCGAAACTGGTAAGTTATAAGACTTTATATTACAGAAGGCTAGTGTGGGCCATATTTTCTCTTCAGAAAAGTATATTTCTCACAAGTATGCCAAACAGATTCCTCATCCCTAGTCTGTAAATACCAGCTTTGAACATGCATAAACATTGTGTTTTATTTTTGTGTTTATGCTTGCATTATTTCTCGGCAATTGCATCAACACACTGCTCACCCTCCATTCAAGTTTATGCTTGTTGTGTAACTGAGGATTCCCCCAGTTTCCCGGCTGATATGAATATCCAGCCTTACTGTTATTCCTCATTGCTTTCAGACTACTTAAACATTTTTTTGGGTTTTAATAAATCCTAATATTTTATTCTCTATAAACATGATAGATTGTCCTGCTTTTAATAAGCTTTTTTTTTTGCTTGCACATAATGGAATAAAGATAACTGCTTTAAAAGAAAATTATACTCTAAAACTTTCAAAAATATGTTTTTTCATCATTTTTTTATAATTTGCTATACTAATGTATCAGAATCACTCAAGTGTTTTTATTATACTTTCTTAGCATAAAAAGAATGCCATGGGGCCTGCCATACTGACATGAATTTGTTTTGTAGAGTCTTTCTTTTCCTCCCACAGTATAATTTTTGTCCTTTTTATATGAAATTTCCTAGACATAATAAAAGAGTTTTTCTTCCCTTTATTCAGTGATGGTGACAGTACTGTAAGCCACTGGCTTCTGGCCAAGCTAGATTTTCTGTTTCACTGAGTAATCCTAATTTGTGTTAGCTATATCCTAGTACAAACCATTTACTAGTATATTTAAACCTTCTTTGAAATATACTACCTGAATATCAGGATTATGTTAAGTAGTAGGATTTGTAGTCTTTAAACAAATGCACACCTTCTCCATACTCTAAATTATTGGTTCAGTCTAGCATCTCTGCTAATTCATCTGTGATGTATAGATCCCACTGATGTCATAATATACTGTAGCACCCCTTCAGGTAGTATTGGACATATTAATGGCCCACAAAGAGATCCTGTAATTTTGTGACAAACCTGGTGTTCAGTTTACATGTCAGAAGGAAGATTACATTGATATGAACAAAAATTGTCAGATTTTGAGGCCTTCCTGTCACTTGAACACATACATATATGTGTAACTACTGATACCTGGCCTCAGTATAGTGATAAAAATAATAATAATAAGATATTTTTTTACAGTGTGTTAGCCAAGCCCAGGTTTGTCAAGGGGATGAATTTGCAAGGAGATTGATGTGGTTAGAGACCAAATGCATTATTAATTTTGCACTTTACATCTGGGGGGATTAAATCTTGACATAAATTTAAATGTGAGTTAGATGTTAGTTAAAGGTGGTTTAAATGTACATTATTCGTCTGTTATTTTTGTTATTTATGCTATCATGATATTGTAACATTATTGTTTCCATCAAAGTATATAAAATAATTTCAAAATATATCTTTCTATATATTTAGAAGCATTATATGTAGTTTAAATGTACTATTTTTATAAACAACATTGTAGGTGAATTTTGGCACTTTAATATGTGTATAATGAGGTTCTGACTGCTGGTATATTAAATAAGAATGGGAATAGGTAATTTATACTTGATTAATTGCATTATTGCTTAATTATTTAATGAATTCAAGATGTATAAAAATATGTGCTGCTTGGTGTACTGAATATTCCTTGAAGGCAAAAGCCGAGGTACTGGATGATGCACCAGTAAAGTTTTTATTCCAGCTTTCTTATTGTATGGTTTGTGTTTTTTAACTGTTTTCGAGGTGTGTTTGAACACTCCGTATAGTGATAACCTACCTGCATACCAGTTACTCATTCAGACTGTCATGGACCAATGGATGAATATCCATATTTATCTGCTCCTGCATTACCTCATGTCAAATTTGTCATGACACAGAGTTAGAACTCCTGCATATCTTAATCATACTAAATAAAGACAATTACCACATTGCTGTCAACTATAAATCCCCTCAGTGTCACCTGATGACTACGGCAACTGCAACAATAAGTTGAATTCAATAACCATTAATCCCAATATGCTAATCAGGAGTGATTTTAATTACATATGTTAACTAGAAATCTTATACAACAAATAACAAATATGCCCAGTGATTCTTTGCTTTCATCAGTGCTAACTCCTTAGACCATGTAGCCCAAGTTCTTGTTAGAGGTAATGACTCACTTGACTTTATCCTTACAAAAGTTGCTTCTTCCTATATTCCTACTAATGCCATTTCCTCCATGATCAAATATTGCCACCAAAATGTCATTTTCTGTCTCACTAGAACCACCCTGCGCAATAGCTATACTATATTATGAAGCTTGTACTATGTATTATTGGAGCTTTTCTCCTCGGGCCTCCACAGAAAATGGGCTCTTTGAGCCCAGTGGACCTCCCCGGTCATCAAACTGTAAATAAATAAATAAATAATAAATAAATAAATATACCATATTTAAAAATTATTCCAAAAACAACCTAATATCCCTGTCTGAGGGCCTGAAGAAATTTAAAAGAACTCTTCTGACCCGGTCACAAAGACCACTACATATACCTTTGACTTCTGTGCCTGTTTAAACCAATATATAGAGACTCCATCCCGATTCAGCATAGGTATAATAGAAAATTCAAAAATAAACCCTTATGGTGGAACTCTTAAATAAACTATATAACAAGAGGAAAGACTACTTGCTTCAGATAAAATTTCTCACCTCTTACCATAAGAAGGTACTTAGATAGTGTAACAAAAAACTCAAGCATGCCATTAGAAAGGTTAAGGCAGAATATGAACTGAAAGTAATGACCGACTCCAAGGATAACCATAATGCATATTTACGTATATTAGGGGCATTAGAAATAACATCCAACAGTGTAATGAGTGTCAGCTGAATGGCACTACTTATTCTAAAAATGAAGCCATAGCCAATGTCCTAGCTGACAAATTCATTTCCAGTTTCCCACTTCCATTGAATCACTAAACTTTCTTTTCCCCCAAAATCAATATGGACCATATACTAGAAGTTTATGCAAAAATATAACAATAGCCCGTTGGTCCCAGGCAATATACCAGCTTGTTTCCTAGTAGTGCAAAGAACAACATTGTTGAACCTCCTCCTAAACCTTTTCATTGTCATTCTCTCTACAAGGTATATGCCTGAATGCTAGAGAATGGCTGTCATGGTGCTATTTCACCACAGACCCTGCCAACAATTCTTCTAGTAGCCTCACTACCATCAGCTGTAAAATCATGGAGCATATCTTGGTCAGATTCATAAACAATGACATTGGTAACATGCAATTGCTTGACTAATCCATTTGGCATTGTGAAAAATACTTCCTGTCTCATTAATGGATTTATTTTCTTAGGGACATAGGAACAATACTAAGAAAGTAATTGCAATGACTGCAGGATACTTAACCATAAAGACATTTAATGAGACACTTAAAAAGTTTGTTCCACCCTTTTCTAGCACTTCACTGTGCTTACCTCCAAACGTGAGCAGGGCTGTATATGATAATCCTGGTGTAAATTTCTGCCTACCCATCCAATAATCAAGACTAGCCTTAAAGGTTGTCATAGTATTATTTTGTTTGACCTGAGTTAGGAACCTATCTCTCCAATGCTCTTGTTTATTTGTTCATAGGTTCATAGGTTCATAGGTTCATACTAGGCTATCTGCCCAAGGGCATTTATAAGCCTAGACCATAGTCATGTGGCTTTCGCCACCCCTTTAGTTTGAATAAAAACTATGCCTATCATTTTTCTGTGCCTCTGTCAAGCAGTGACACTGAAGTAATCCCTGGGGTATATCTGCGATCTCCCATCCATTGGTCAAGATTCCTCTTGAACAAGGCCAGCGAGGTGCTCTGCCTCACATGTACCGGGATTTTGTTCCACAGCATAGGGAGTCTCTGGGTGATGAATCTGTCCCTCCAGCACGTTCTATTTATAACCGTGTCAAGGTTTAAGTCTCTTGTGGTTCTGAGGGATCTAAATTTTTGAGGTGAAGCATATTCATCAAATCTGGGTTTGACATGGCCTTATATGTCAGGCACAGGTCACCTCTGAGGTATGAGACTGAATAGAGCTGGAGTTCTTTCAGTCGGGCAGCATAAGACATATTTTGAGACCCTTTATCCTTTTGGTGAGGAACTTTTGGGGCCTTTCAAGCTGCAGCAGGTGTCTGGTCAGATACATTCGAACGGGCATTGTACTCGATCATAGGTCTAATGAGTGATGAGTACAGGGGCGATGACCTCCCTTGATCTAGATGTGAATCCCTTCATGATCAGGTGGGAAGGTTTTCCTAACTACTTTAGCAACATGAGTGTGCTACTGTCAACTTTGATGACTTTTCTGTGCTCAGTGGATTGCCACCTATATGGTAGCTAGGGGTAACCTTGTTTTCCCGAAGGGTATGACTATGCATTTTTGGCGTTTAACTTCAGGCCATGGCTCTGGCACCAGTTATCCGTTTCTGTGAGGCCCTTCTGCAGACTATCTGTGTCAGATGTGTGTTTGCAGTCATCTGCAAACTTTGTCAACCCTCCTGTGTTTGCTTGTACTTCAGAAAAGTAGATGAACAAGAGTGGACCCAGGACTGAGCCCTGTGGGACACCACTTGACAGGCTTTGAGTCTGACATGGCTCCAGCAACTCTGACCCTGTGGGTTCTGTCACTTAGCCAGTTTGCAACCCATCTTGTGATGTATGGGTTTACATTCAAGCTGATGAGTTTTTCGAGTTGTGTGAAGGCCTTTGCCAGGTCGAGGTAGGCTGTATGGACTGCCTTTCCTCATCAATGGCCTTGGTGACTGTCTCGAAAAAGTCAACCAAGTTTAAGAGGCAGGATCTGCCTTTGACAAAGCCAAACTGGGTTGGATCCAAAGTCTGCAAGTTCCTATGTCTTTATTTATGAGTTCCATTATGATCCTCTCCATGGCTTTGCAGATAAGGCTTGTGTAATTTCCAGGGTCTGTGGAGGCACCGCCCTTATGAAGTGGGACCACGCCACTCCTTGGGTATGTATCCTGAGGTGAGGCTAAGATTAAACAGCTGTCCTAACTGTGGGTTTAATTCCTCGTTGAGTTCATGAAGCACACAGCGGGGACACCATCCGTCCCATGGATGTTGTGTTTTTGCCTTAGTGAGGGCAGTTCTCACCTGGGCGTTGGAGATGTTTGGGGGCTACAATCCTCTGGAATAGATATCTTTGCACTGAACCTGTCAGCCAGTATGTTAGCAATGTGTGTAGGTTCAGTAATTTTCATCATTTTGAACTAATTCTGAGCATATCTGGGAGTTTCCTTCTAGGTTTCTAACATAGCTAAAGAAGGCCTTATGATTGTCTTTAGAGTCCTTGGCGATTTTTCTCTCAAAATTTGCCTTGGATGATTTAATGAGAGCTCTTAGTTTTTACTTATAATGATCAAAGGTGTCTTACCTTTCAAGGATTTTGCTCTATCTTGTAGTAGCATCCTCCTTTGTTGTAGAGCTTGTTTATGGCTAGGGTCCACCAGACTTGCCTTTGGTACAGAGAGTCTTAGTTTTGTTTGGGATTGCCTGATCCATGCAGTCCTGTAGGTGCTGGTAGAAGGCATTTGTAAGTGATTCAGCGGTTTGAGTAATGTTTACCACTGGCTCAGGGGCCTTAAAGGAGACCACACTAGTTTTTAGAAGTGTGAAATCGGCTTTTGAGAAGTTTTTCACTGTGGTCTTTTTGTTTATGAGGACCTCCAGCGAGATTAGTTTATGATCTGATCTCACCAGTGAGGGTGTTGAACATTTTGATCCCATGTTCATGATGATGAGATCAAGTATGTTTTCTCCTCTTGTGGGGATAGTGACTAGTTGTTCCATGGCATTTGAGTTTATGAACTCCAGGAATCTTTGGGTTAGAGGGGCTTGAGTAGTCTTCCCAGTCTATATTAGTCTAGTTGAAGTCACCTAGTATGATGTTGTTCGGAGATACATTTATCCTCCAATGTTTTCAGGAAGGCCATGTGAGGTTCCTGAGTTTGAGAGGGTGGCCTGTAACATGCTACAAATTTCAGAGCAGTCTTGCCTATGGTTAATTGCACCTGGATGGTCTCCGATGAGGTGTGTGTGTCCTTTATGAATATGGACACCCCCCCTCCTTTCTTGGTGTTGTCCGGATTTTGGGGCGGGCATGATATGAGGTGAAACCTGATAGTGCTGGGGTGCTCTCAGGAGCCTTGAACCAGGTTTCTGTCACAGCACAGACATCGATGTTCTCCATACTGAGAAGGGCGCATCTTGAGAGTGAGACTTCTGGCATTGAGCAGCATTACCCTTAGTTTTTCCTTTTTGGTGTTCTAGGGTGGTAGGTTTAGAATTTGAGCCTTGCCTAAAAAGGCACTATGGGGTGGCAAGAGCCTTTGCCAATCCGGAGCCCCAGGTGACAGGTGCAAGCCGTCCCTTGTGAAGCAGCGTGGCTTGTCCAGCATGTCATCCCAGGCAGACAGACATTGGATCCCTTTGAATGACACCAGAATTTAAGCCAATTATTAAAGCTGATCATCTTATCACTGTATTGTGCATCATTCTAGGTGAAGGTAGGATACTGCTCAAGGTCAGGGTCATACCTGCCTGGGCTACATAATCAGAGAGCTCCTCGATGTCCCTTTTCATGTAGTCCAAGGAGCTCAGGTCGTTGACACCAGCGTGGACAATGACTGAGGACTTGTACCTGCTGTTGAGAGATATGTGGCGGATTCTGCGCCCGACAGGCAGCTTACTGTGACCTTCTCCTTACTCAGTCTGGTGAGCGGGACGTCAGTGTGTCTGACTATGGAATCACCAATGACAAGTGTGTCTGGCATTTTGTTTGGCCTTAAGGGCTGTGACCGTTTGACACTCTGACTGTGTGGTCTATGTGTTGCATGTGTTGGGTCGAGGTGGTAGTTGTTTGGGTGTCTGCTTTGGTGGCCTCTGCTGTTTTGGTAAATTTTGATCAGAGCCTCCAGTATGTCTTTGTGTGAGTATGTGTATGATTTGAAGTTGTGATGGTACCATGTGTGACTGGGTATGTATTGTGTGTGGTTACCTTCTCCTCCTGTCTGGTCTTGCCAGTCCTATGTTGAGAGAGCTCAGCCTCCAGTTTGGCCGTATAGTTGCATCTCGCATGTATTTGTGTTTTGTGGGAGGAGGAGGATTGTCTGTGTACATGAGGCAATTGTAACATTGCCTCAATATTCAGGTTCACCAGTTGAGCTGGAGAGGACACTAGCAACTGATCCTCGACATACTAGAAGTAGTAGATAAAGAGACTTTCAAAGGACTCCGGGGAAGTGGGTTTTAGGCTGGTGGGGTACTATCTATAATAAGAGTGCTTTATCAAGGTGCAAGTACTGTAGGAGTAAGTGCTAGGCTTTACAGATAGAGAATAGTCTACTTGGGAATCAAGTAGAGATGAACTTTTCAGTTATAGGATATGCTGGTTAGATCAGCAGTACAGCTCGAGGAAGGTAGTTCTAAGGGAAAATTTGAAGAGTGGAATTTAGATGGCGAATAGTTAACCTTGTTTAACCGCCGCTGCTCTTGTGTGCAACAGGCGTGTTTAGCGTGTTTTATAGCAGGGGCTGAAGGGAGCTAGGAATTGGCCCGACCAATGGACTACTAGTTTCTGGCTGAAACTTCACCAAATCGACAGAAAGGCTGCTCAGTGCCTCCCACTCCCACTGGTAAGCAAAGCTTCCTCCTCCTAATAAGGCAATGGATCAGTAACAGGAACTATAAACAAAGCCCAGGGATCAGCAACTCTGAAACTGGACTACTCTAGTTCAGTAAGGTGGGAAACAAAGAGATTTTTGTTTTATTACAGAGATAAGGAAAAAACAGACAGTAAATGCTGTAAATGCTGTAAATCGTGTGTAGCCTACAGAAACAATTTGCAACAATTAGTAATTTAAAGTGCAATAAACAGTGTAAAATGCAGAAATCACTTAAAGTAGCAGTAAATGCAGTCGCTAGCTTAATAACAGTGGGAAAGCCACAAAAATACTTATATCTGGTAGAAAGTCACTCTTTTAGCTCTCTGCTGCTTGGATCACTCTGCAGGCCACCACGAGGATCTGTGCTGAGTTGGTACAAGCATAGCAGGGGACTGAAAGGAGCTAGGAATTGGCAATGGACTACTAGTTTCTGGCTGAAACTTCACCAATTCGGACAAAAGGCTGCTCAGTGCTTCCCACTCCCACTGGTAAGCAAAGAAACTTCCCTCCTTCCTAATAAGGCAATGGATCAGTAACAGGAACTAAAAACAAAGCCCAGGGATCAGCAACTCTGAAACTGGACTACTCTAGTTCAGTAAGGTGGGAAAACAAGAGATTTTTTTTTTTTTTTTTTTTTTACAGAGACAAAGAAAAAAACAGACAGTAAATGCTATAATAGCACACTTGAGTGTGTTAGCCTACAGGTAATTAAGCAACAAATAACTTTTTAAGAGTGCAAAACAGTTAATCAACACAAAAACAGTTTAAATAGAATGCAGAGCTGTATAAACAGGCTAAGATGCAGTCGCTAAGCAGTAAATATTCAAAAAGCCAGAAAAAAATACTTAAATCAGTTATAGCAAATACAGTTATAACAAATGCTCTGAAATATACTGTATATTTCCAATATGTTTGAGAAGGACAGTCAGAACACAAGAAGGTTCAGAAAAAAAAAAAAAAGTTTTGTTTTACTTTTTGAAGAGGGGAAAAAGGAGGAACAGAAGGCCTTATCAAATGTTCTCTCTGTATTAAGAAGAATGAGCTAATGACACTAGATTGGGAGGTGTGTCACAGTAGGGGCGGGCAACTGCAAAGCCACCCAAGTATAAGAGCAAGACACCAACAGGGAGGGAGGGTGGCACAAAATAAAAGCACTACAGAGTCAAATGAAATTTTTTAAACAGATAAGGATTTGTGAAGATTCTGAATAGACAAAGTGCTTTATATATATTAAATTATAAAAACAGTAATCTGTAAAAATAATCAAAATATACTTATATTTTGTAGCTCAGTTGCGGTCAAACAACTTCTCCAGCTTGCACTGTGTGCAAAGACAAAGACCAGAACAACAACTTTTTTTTTTACAAGAACACAAAGAACCAGCCCCCACTAGCCAAGAGATAATTACACAGAGTAAATGTTTCAGTTTATACAATAGCCTAAGACAGAAAAGCACTACAGAGTCAAATGAAATTTTTTAAACAGATAAGGATTTGTGAAGATTCTGAATAGACAAAGTGCTTTATATATATTAAATTATAAAAACAGTAATCTGTAAAAATAATCAAAATATACTTATATTTTGTAGCTCAGTTGCGGTCAAACAACTTCTCCAGCTTGCACTGTGTGCAAAGACAAAGACCAGATGTTGATGTAGATTTAGTTCCCTAGTGTGGATATTTGTAGAGCCACTGATTTTGAAAAGAAAGAGAAGTTCAAAGAGGACTGGGTCTTTAACGGCTTGAAAAACAAGACATAAGTCACCTTGAAGCAGCCTGTATGGTACAAAGTATAATGACAGTTGTGCTGAAATGCAATGGATGCCATTGATAAAGGCCATTCTGTTCATACTGCTTATCTTTACCTTGCTAAAGGCCTTTGTCATGATTCCCTGTGATGGTCTAACATAAACCCCATGTCATCTATTAGGTTGCATACCAACTCTGTAATCTAACTGAGACACAGTAATAAGGGCTGGTGGTACATTCTCATCTTAAAGACATGTCACTAGTGGTGTCACTCAGGGCTCTGCCCTGGGTCCCCTCCTCGCCTGCATCTAGTTATGTGGTGTGAAAATAGGTGTTAAAGATCTATGGCTAATCAAGTTTGCCAATAGCTGTAAACTGGTGCAGTTACTGTCTCCTTCATGGGCAGTCATATCCTCCAAGAGAAGCTTGCATGAACCAATAATTGGTGTACAGACTATGATGTTAAGTTCAGTAGCAAACTATGTGTGTGGTTGCCTTTGGGAGAAATATCTATCTTACTGATTACCACAAAAAATATTCCCCACTTAAGATCGACACATTAGAGGCCTGGATACCTTTGTCATCAATCATGATGTATGAGTTAAAGTCAGGAAATCAGTCCTTTTACCTTGCCTAATTAGTTGCCAAGAGTATATCCTCCAGGTCCAAGGATATCATAATCTCCCTACACACTCCTCATCAGACCAGTCATTGAATGCAACACATAAATTGTGGTGTACCACTCCAAACATCTTGCCCAAATAGAAAGACCACAAAAAAAAATCAGAAAACTAAGTTCCTGTAGCAACACTGGTAGACCAAAAATGCTCTTACTTTTCTGTCTTATATCAACTCCTGTGTGATTTTTTTCTGCTTTTCCTTCTGGACTATGAAAAATCCTGTCTTACTAGATTTCTTCCACCTCAGAAGTACTGGTAATGCTAAAAGCTCTCACTATGGAGATCTCAGAAGTTAAAGGACAACAATGGGATATTAAAGCAGATTGCTCAACCTGCTGTCTTCTTTAGTTCCTGTTCGTTGATACAGCCTCGAAAAATCATCCATGCAGCTTTAAAAACTAATCCACTCAACTGTTTTCCTTGTTAGGCTTCCTACCTTTCCATACTGTTTTACTTTCACTTTGAAAACCAAGTTGAAAAACCTCTAGCCAGCTCTGAAATGATGATGTCACATCTGCCAGAGCTCTTGCTTTAGCTACCAGGATGTTTTTTCCCCCAAAGTGATGTAATCCCCACCTGATTTGCATGCTGTATAGAAGAGTCAGTGGATTGTGATGTCAGAGCTGCCTTGCCCAGCCCACTCTTAACCTAGCAAAAATGTCAAACTATAATCTCAATTTTCTGAAGAGCCCTACCGATATGTGACAAATTACAGACAGAAGCACAGTAACAGCTGCAAAAACTAAGAGCGTAAATTTGCAATGACCATGCTTAGACATTAATTGAATGTTTTTACCTAAGATGCAGATGTCTGTCACAATTGATCGACAACACTACATCAGATTGCAAGACATATGCAATACTGTAGTTTTCTTAAATTACTACTTAAAAAAAGCATGTGGGTGCTGTCATGCAAGTCTGTGAAATATTTTGTGTTTATAGTGCATCATTTGTTAGCTATTTAACTAAACAGGAAGGAAAATAAGTGGGAGTTTGATGCTTTGCAAAACAGTGATTATTCCCAGTGCTATGGAGCTTTGTTTTAAATTTGACAAGAGGAGTGCAACAAAAAAGTCTCCCACTGTAAGGAAGGAAAGGCTGAAAAGAAAACAGTACATTAGTCTGGTCACCTGTTGTGAGCTGCCAATCACATGCAGATAATGGGTTAAATTACCCTTAGCTCTTTCACAGCTAGGGAAGGTAGGTGTGAAGGGGGAGGGGGGAGATACCTTGAAGAACTAGATTTCAGCTTTCACAAAAGAAATCAAGTTAGCATTACTAAGAAGAAAGAGGAATAAAATGTACTTTTCAGTCCTGTTCTGTAGCATTTGCACTGCTTGTGTTTGAAGTAGTCATTGAAAAAGGGTAAAAATTTAACCAAAAGTAGGTGACTATAACACAGCAGTGAGTGCCTGTAAAATCAGTGCACTGACAGGAGCTTTAGGGACAACGTGGCAGATCTGATGCAATTCTTTTGAGACAAACAGTGCTTTCTGAGATACTTAGATGCAGACTAAACTGTCAGAATTATTTCAAGATGCTAGACCCTATGTGGTCTGATTCAGAAATTGCATATAAAAATATCTAAAAAGCTCTAAATAGTTCCAGAGTGGTGTTAAAATGTAGGAAACACCAAACCATGATGAAATAAACATGTTTTTTGAGTCTGTGGGTGCGGTTGTCCTGTAAAGGAAAATGTCACACTCTAATTTATTTGAACTTATACAAGAGTTATTTATCTCACTGCTGTATTACCTACATATTGTTTAGTCCCTAGAACCACTTTGTATTACCTATATATTGTTTAGTCCCCAGAACCCCTTCAGTACTTTTCATTTTCACTTGTTTTACTTGCACAGAGCACAGAAACCCACTTTTCCTATCCAAATATCCCATTGTTTCGGAAAGGAACTTAATTTGTCTCAATCTGTCGAGCATGGGTTAATCAGTGTAGATTCTGTAATTTTTACTGTTGGTAACTGCCTTCAGTTTTGCATCCTGAGGCTGTGTCTTGCTGAGGTTAGTAAAATGCTATAAAGATTCCTCCAACTACTCGATTTCTTGAAAAAAATGGTTTCACTTTAGCTGTCAATATAAATGTAATATGAGGAAAAGGGATTTGCTATATTGCAAGATTAGGGCATGATTATTTAATCTCTTTCATTTTCAGCTTGGTACCCTTTATATTTCATTCACTGCAGTGGTGGTGCTGCAGTAGCATTGTCACCTCACAGTAAGACGTCCTGTTCGATTCTTAGCTAAAGCGTCTTCTGTGTGGAGACATGCGTGAATGGGCGTACCTTCGTTGAAGGTTGTGCATCAGAGCTGGCAACTCGGCACGTAAAAATCTACTGCCAATCATTAGCGGACCGGAGTTCCGCTGTGGTGACCCCTAACTGGGAAAAGCCGAAAGGCACAACAACAACCCTTTATATTTCATTCTCAGTGCATTTTTTCTGTCATTCTGATCTTCACTAACAGTATTTTTAGAATTATAGTAAATCCTAAACATTAAACTGCCTCATCTTACAATACTTTTGTGTTTAAATCACAGGATTCAATTTACAACTTTATGTATTCAAATTAGTTACATAACAGTTTGGATTTTCCCTTTGTAGGCTTTATAAGAAACGCTACTATCTTGATGTAGAATATTGTAACATAATTATAATGCCCACCAGTTTGCTAATTGCATGCCTCAAATAAAAATTTACTCCCTTGGTTTCGAAACAGCAATTTCTTAGCAAATAATTCATATTCTTGTGAAAGATGTTCCTCCCTCCCCACCACAGTAAATTATTTACATGTGAACCACATTAATTCTTATGACTTTTTTTCTGTAGTATTTGCAGTTAATGCTAATGAGATCTTAGGTGCTTCACAACCTCACCTACCATCTTCTTTTTGCTGTGTTTGTGGTATAGTTTATATTTTCCTTTATTCCTTGGCTCAAGGACTAAATGGACCCTTAGTTTGGCTCCTTTACTGATCATGTGACTTCCTCTTTTCCTTAGTTCTAGTTCCTGTATCTGATGCATTAACAGTCTTATATCCCCACCCTAGGCTTGTCTCTCATTTTCCACTTGGTGTGATTCCTTTCCTGGCTGCTTTCATCAGCAATACTATCAGTTATTTCACCTGTATTGCTTGTTTTATATGTCCCAACTCTGGAACATCAATTCCTTGGTCAAATCTATTTCATGTTTTTTGGGTATGTGGCTATTTATGGATTCTTGTGGCTCTCATTGATATTTTCTGAACTCTATATAATATAAAAAAAAATATGCTCACATGTCCCTCGTTTACCTGTGCCACATCTCCAGCATCTGTCATTGATATTTTGGTTAATTCTTTTAAGTCTGGCAGGGGTGTAAAATATTTGTGTAATAATTTCTAGCCAAATATTTAAAAATTTCCTGGATTTTGTACCTTACCTGGGGAGTGCACATATGTCTTTCCATTCTGCTATTGTGTGTTCTTCATGCAAAAAGCTCTCCCACTTGAACCATCATCTGCTAGAGAATGAATTTAAATTAAGCTTTTGTACACTTTGCCAAGTAAAGATTTTTTTTCTCACTGTGCAATGTACTATCTTCCACTTTATAGTCAGCTATTTATGGTGTATCCTGTGTTTGAGGACCAACATTTAGACATTCTCTTGCCTCTGTCTGTAAGTCCACGTAAAGCAGACAATCTGTCTTTCAACACAAATTCTTGCTTTATCTCTTTCCACCTCATTGCAGTATCTACACTTTTCATTTGCTCCCAGAGCATTGGGTTTATAGTAATAATAATACATTTGTGTTTTTCCTGGAAAATCACTAGGGACTGAAGTCATAGAGTAATGACACTCATTTGATCTTTGGACTTCATATAATTCAGAAAATGTATTCTAACAGAAATCTATTATTTTTGCAATTTTATGAGTTTATAAGACCAGTATTTAAAATTTGTCCCTATTTTGGAGACTTTGCCCCCTCATTATTGTAGGTTTGTCAAGATTTCAGGTGTTAAGAGGTTGAGAGGTATGCAGTCCCAGTTCAAA
Source organism: Protopterus annectens (assembly GCF_019279795.1). Taxonomy (NCBI): domain Eukaryota; kingdom Metazoa; phylum Chordata; order Ceratodontiformes; family Protopteridae; genus Protopterus; species Protopterus annectens. The sequence goes on from NC_056745.1 coordinate 1,341,060,697, forward strand.
TGACCTTGCCATATCTACCTATATACTTTTCCATTTAGGCAGATAATCATTTGCCTGGAATAAGTAAACAAGTCACAGTTGTATTATTCTATAGTATTTTTTCTGGTATGGTATTCCCAACATTCCCTGGTCAAATGGTAAAATTAACCTGTCCCACTTTACTCACCATTTCTTGCCTTCCTGTATAAACTCTTCTAATTTCCTATTTTTCCCAGATTTGTTCTATGGGTTGGTAAAAATATGCCTGCCGTACATACAGAATGAGTGGTGCTAAGAACATTTTGATTGCTTGAATCTTGCTATTTAGAGCCATCAAAATCATTTTCCATTTTCTAATTTGGGTCATCACTTTGTGTAGTGTTTCCTGCCACATTTCATCTACTTTTTTATGTATTTTTCTTGCAGTGTAGGTAGTGTTTCCTGCCATATTTCATCTACTTTTTTTCGATTACACTCCTAAATATTTAATCTTGTCATGTCCCCAAAGGAAGGGCAAGTCATGCACCATTACAAATGTGGTTGTGTAGTGCAGTTCATTATTATGGTTTTTATTTTAGATTCATTAATCTTACAGCCTGTCAACCATTGTAGCGATACAATCTTGCAAATAGATTTTCTATATCACATTCAAGGTGGATAATATAGAGGATATAGACTAGATTCTATATATATATAGATTCTAAAACTGAAGCATTAGCAGCCTATATAGATTTTAAATGCAAACATATTTTGAACAACACAATACATATTCTCAGAGACTCTTGGCACTGTTTAGAATTGGTCAGAGAATTTTCAAAAAAATTTGATTTTAAATCCAATTTTTTTATGGCTACAGTTGATGTTGTCAACCTTTTTTCCGTCATTCCCCACGATGAGGGGATGGAAATGTTTGAAGATTGTCTTAACAAATACAACAGATCCAATTCCTCTGACAACCGTTTACTTACTAGTATGCTTGAACTTGTCTATATAATTTTGTGTATTTTAATGACAATTATTATATACAGAAGAAAGGTGTTGCTATGGGGGCAAGATGTGCCCCCATTTATGCTAATTTAGTTTTGGCAGAATGGGAATCTGAATACATTTTTCCAAGTACGTTTTGTTAGAAGATTTTACTGTATTTGCGTTATCTGGACGATATTTTAATTTTTTGGGGGGATCTAAGGAGGAGTTTAATGATTTTATTGTTTTTCTAGGAAAATCCACCAATTTTTTTAAAATTTACTAGCCATATCTTCGATAATCATGTGGAATTCTTGGATATCAAACTTATTGTTACTAATAATAAAATTGAATCAACACTATTTAGGAAGAAAACATACTCCAACCCGTTTTTACACTTCGACAGCTGTCATCCTTTTCATCAAAAAAAGAATTTGGTCAAAGGCCAAATGGTCAGACTGTCTAGACTTGTTAGTGACAATCAAATGTTTAAACACGAGTTGGATTTACTTATGAATATGTTTTTTGACAGAGGATATCCTCATGATTTAGTATCAAATATCAGTAAAGAGGTGACATCTATGAGGTTGACTAAATACAAACCTATCATTAACTGTGAAACTTCTGAAGGAACTACCTCACAGGTTTCCATCCCTAGGAATGATACATTTATAATTCCTTTCAATAACAGAGCACATGAGATAGTTAATTGTGTCCATGAATTATGGACTAGTATTGTAGATATAAATGTGGAACTTTCTGGTATTTTAGGAACGGTACCTAAAATTACATTTAGTAAAGGCAAAAATTTGAAAAACATTTTTGAGAACAATCATAACAGTGAACAACTGAGACATTCTAGGATGAGTAAGTGTGGGTCATGCCATGTATGTAGATTTATTTACGATGGTCCTTACATTTCTATACACAACTATGGCAAAACCCTGAAATGCCCTGGTCACTATAATTGCAATACCAGTATGGTCGTTTATGTTGCAACATGCACCGCATGTGAAGCATTTTTAATAGGGAAAACTATTAGAAAACTTAAAACACGTGTTATAGAACATCTAAGTGATATTAAAAGACATATATCTACTAACACGTTATTCAACCATACTATAACTTGTAATAATTTTAAAAGATTTTTGTTTTTTGTTATTGACAAAGTCCCATTCAATAAACATAAAGGTGGAGATGACAAAACATTGTTAGAAGCAAAAGAATGTTTATTGCAACTCAGGCTTAATGCCTGTAAACGGCCAGGTCTTAATGAACAAATAGCTATTTCTAGCATATTAAAATTAAGATCACAGTTTATATGAATTTAGTTTTTTATTCAAACCTTTTTGCTTTTTGAGTCAATGTTTGGTCTACGCTAGTTATGATGATTGCTAGTATTTAAATATTTAGAAACCAAAAAACAATTTTTTTGGAAATACATTTTTAACATTTATTGTATTCTTCTACATTAGCTTATGGTTACAATTAACATTACTATTTATATTTATTATCTATATGTATATGTATCAATATTTATATTACAAAATGTTATTTCTATTGCTATATTTATACACAATTTTATATATATTTATATATTTGATTATCTATATTTAAATATATTTATTTATTTATTTTAAATTAATATAACAATTATACACATTTTTAACCAAAAGTACTCCCATTTTATCTACACACTACCTTTTGAGGTTAATTCAGAACATTTAGTATTTTACATTTCTAATTTTATAGATTTTCATATTAACATCACAGAGTATTTTAAACATTAAATTCATAGTTATATCTGGTTGTTATATTTATTATTGGTCATTACTATTTTTTGTCTACACAAGTCTTGCTTTAATAATATTTGATTGTGTATTTTACCTTTAATATTGTGTTTTTTGACCTTCTAATTACCAGCCAATTGACTGATCAATTGTTAATTGAATTATTAAATGTAGTATATAAGGGATGACAAAGCAATGTATTTTGTACTCTGATGATGCCCCATTCGAACGGGTGAAAGCGCTTAGTATTTTGGACTGTGGAGCATTTTTGTCCTTTTTCCGTTTGTGATCTGGTATATGTCTATTAAAAGTTTTGTGAAGAACTCCAGGACTCAAGGTTTGCTGATTTTTAGCTTACTGGTCTGTCTTGCTCCGTTTTGAACTCGCTCTCTTTTTCACAGCAGCCTGTTTGAGCCCTGGATTGGTACGTTACTAACAGATCTACAGGAAAAGGAGTTTTTATATTACGGATTATATTTAGCCCTATGTTTTAAGTTTTTAGTGTCTTTTTTACTGAGACTGACCTACATTAGAAGTATTTCACAATGACATTCAAAGACTTTTGTCATCCCGTGTTTTTCTACACTGACTACAACAGGCTGTTACGTATTTTTGGACAGTGAACTTTTGGTTTAGCCTGTTATGGAATTCTTCCGTTGCACTATTTACGGCAATCAGCGTTTTTCTCTTTGTCGTTTTTTCAGTGACAGACTTTAAGGAAGAGAATCCTGTATTAACTACACGTGTCCTACAAGTTGCTGGTACAATTATTGTATGGAGAATAATCTGTATTAAAAACCTGACATTTGTGCTACCTAGTCTTGAATTAATTTCAGTTTTCAAGCTACTGCAACATTTTGTTATGCAGCGACTGCATCAGACTGCTTTATAATTTTGAACAGTTAATTGTTGGTTCAGCCTGCCTTGAATTTACCATAGGCTGTTACGTACTTTTGGACAGTGAACTTTTGGTTTAGCTTGTTACGGAATTCTTCCGTTGCACTATTTACGGCAATCAGCGTTTTTCTTTTTGCCGTTTTTTCAGTGATAGACTTTAAGGAAGAGAACCCTGTATCCATTACAGGTGTCCAACAAGTTGCTGTTGCAATTATCGTATTGAGAACAATTTGCATTAAACATCTGACATTTGCACTATCTAGTCTTGAACTAATTTGAGTTTTCAAGCTACTGTAACATTTGTTACGTAGCGACTGTATCAGACTGCTTTATAATTTTTAATAGTTAATTGTTGGTTCAGCCTGCTTTGGATTTTCATTGTTTTGTACTTCACGGCACTTTGCTGTTAGCTTTGGATTGTTAATTCATTATCAAACTAAATGAAGAGAATGTCCTCATTGATTACAGGGGTCCACTAAGTCGCTGCTTCAACTCTTGTGGTGTGTATTAACTTTACTTTTTAATTGATACTTGTCTTACTGTGAGCAGTTTCATCGTGAGTTTTGTTTCAAGTCATTTCAACAAATTGTCACGTAGTGAACTGTTATTTTATTATTTTACGTGACAGCTTTATTGACCTGTTGGGTGGTAGTGGGCTTACATTTAATAGTGGTTTAACTGAATTAGTGCATTTCGTTGTGTGAACATGCAGCGTTTACTTCAGGAACATTTAGAAATCACTAACAAGCTCATTCAAGCGTTACATGAACAACGCAACAGTCAGGGTAATGATGACGAAATCCTGATTACTGACACGCAGGAGCAGTTACTAACATTACACTCTACTCCTAATACAAGTATTCACAGACAAAGATCAGTTGATAGGCAACAATCCACAACGCCCATTAGGACTTCTGGAAATACTGGTGCCGTTGTTCCAAATACAAATCTAACAAGTAATCACAGAGAAGAACGCAATCGTGCTACCAACAATGGGCATTTCATGTCCAATAATCCTTCCACTGGTTCTGTGGATTTGAAACAATTTTTGTTACCTCCATTATTGAATAACTATGTGGTTCCCTCTAGGGACATGGGGTCCCTTAATTCACAGTTGGCTGAATTTGAAAAGACACTAAAAGCCTTTAAATCCCTTCAAATGGACAATGCATTTTTAGAATGCTCCCTTGAATTAAAACAAGTACCTAAGGGTTTGCGGATTTTTAAATTACCTCATGGTTTTGAGGAAGGTACAGCCATATTTAATGACCTTCTATCTCTTTTTTATAGAACAGGCTTTGAATTGCTGATATTAATTATACGTAACAACTGTGAGAAATTGAATATTTTAAATGATAAGTTATGTCAGCTTGACAAAAATATTAAAGCAGACCTTTTATTTGAGCATAATAAATTCAGACTAGATAATATATTCAAAGACATTGATAGGTACGTGACTAAGGGACTTGACATAAAAAACCACAAAATAGAAAGGGACACACATGATTATAGGAACAACAAAGTTTACATACACTTTAAAGAATATAAGAACATGAAATATTACAAAGAATTTAAAAGGCACAATAGTCAAGATAATCACTATCCAACATCAGGTTTTGTACAAACCCATAGAATCAACACTAACAACAATAACAACGATGAATCACAATCAGTTTTTTTAGATCAACCGGTATTAAGGAGGTCAGAAAGAATAAGGGAAAGACAGGGCAGTTACAAACATCCCCCATTCAATCACTACAACAAAGGAGAACAGAGAATGACCTCCTGGCACAGACAGTAGACTTTCATTCAGTATTGCCTAACCAAGAATTGACAAATGATTTGACTAATAATCAAGATTTAGGTACTTGTTTAGTTTCAACTTTTTCAGGTTTTAGTTTATACAATTATACTAAAAATAATTTTGGCAAGACTTATTTAGAATTGTTCAGCAAAGGTTTTAATTTTGTACCTTCGTTTCAACTGGATATTGGTAGTGTATTAATTAATTTTAAATTGTATATTAGAATGTTGAATTTGAAAATATTTTTTCATCAGACAAACACTATTAACATCGACAATACATTTTTTACTCCCAAGCGTCATAGTACCTTCATCCCCCCACAACACTATTTGATTCAGATTTTTGAAAAACTTTGTGAAAATAGTTTCAGAAGAATTCTAAGTAAGAAAACAGTTAGGAATTATAATTTGACCTCAGCAGAACAATTTTGTTTAAAGGAACTTACCAGTTCAGATCAATACAGGATCATGAAGCCAGACAAAGGGGGTGGCGTAGTCATTATGTTGAACACTGATTATTATGAAAGAATGACTAATTTGCTTGATGACAATGATACATATGAAAAAGTTACCAGGTATGAAGTCAACAAAGCATATACTAAAATTGATTGGCTGATTTATGATTATTTGATAGATGCTAGTATTGATCAGAACATCTTCAAATATCTATCAGTGGAATTCCCTATTACACCCTCAATTTTTGGGATTCCAAAAATTCACAAAGACATACACCATCCCCCATTCAGACCCATAGTGTCTGCCAAAGGTTCCAAAACTGAAGCATTAGCAACCTATATAGATTTTAAATGCAAACATATTTTGAACAACACAATACATATTCTCAGAGACTCTTGGCACTGTTTAGAATTGGTCAGAGAATTTTCAAAAAATTTTGATTTTAAATCCAATTTTTTTATGGCTACAGTTGATGTTGTCAACCTTTTTTCCGTCATTCCCCACGATGAGGGGATGGAAATGTTTGAAGATTGTCTTAACAAATACAACAGATCCAATTCCTCTGACAACGGTTTACTTACTAGTATGCTTGAACTTGTCTTAGAAAATAATTTTGTGTATTTTAATGACAATTATTATATACAGAAGAAAGGTGTTGCTATGGGGGCAAGATGTGCCCCCATTTATGCTAATTTAGTTTTGGCAGAATGGGAATCTGAATACATTTTTCCAAGTACGTTTTGGAAGAAGATTTTACTGTATTTGTGTTATCTGGACGATATTTTAATTTTTGGGGGGGGGGTCTAAGGAGGAGTTTAATGATTTTATTGTTTTTCTAGGAAAATCCACCAATTTTTTAAAATTTACTAGCCATATCTTCGATAATCATGTGGAATTCTTGGATATCAAACTTATTGTTACTAATAATAAAATTGAATCAACACTATTTAGGAAGAAAACATACTCCAACTCGTTTTTACACTTCGACAGCTGTCATCCTTTTCATCAAAAAAAGAATTTGGTCAAAGGCCAAATGGTCAGACTGTCTAGACTTGTTAGTGACAATCAAATGTTTAAACACGAGTTGGATTTACTTATGAATATGTTTTTTGACAGAGGATATCCTCATGATTTAGTATCAAATATCAGTAAAGAGGTGACATCTATGAGGTTGACTAAATACAAACCTATCATTAACTGTGAAACTTCTGAAGGAACTACCTCACAGGTTTCCATCCCTAGGAATGATACATTTATAATTCCTTTCAATAACAGAGCACATGAGATAGTTAATTGTGTCCATGAATTATGGACTAGTATTGTAGATATAAATGTGGAACTTTCTGGTATTTTAGGAACGGTACCTAAAATTACATTTAGTAAAGGCAAAAATTTGAAAAACATTTTTGAGAACAATCATAACAGTGAACAACTGAGGCATTCTAGGATGAGTAAGTGTGGGTCATGCCATGTATGTAGATTTATTTACGATGGTCCTTACATTTCTATACACAACTATGGCAAAACCCTGAAATGCCCTGGTCACTGTAATTGCAATACCAGTATGGTCGTTTATGTTGCAACATGCACTGCATGTGAAGCATTTTATATAGGGAAAACTATTAGAAAACTTAAAACACGTGTTATAGAACATCTAAGTGATATTAAAAGACATATATCTACTAACACGTTATTCAACCATACTATAACTTGTAATAATTTTAAAAGATTTTTGTTTTTTGTTATTGACAAAGTCCCATTCAATAAACATAAAGGTGGAGATGACAAAACATTGTTAGAAGCAAAAGAATGTTTATGGCAACTCAGGCTTAATGCCTGTAAACGGCCAGGTCTTAATGAACAAATAGCTATTTCTAGCATATTAAAATTAAGATCACAGTTTATATGAATTTAGTTTTTTATTCAAACCTTTTTGCTTTTTGAGTCAATGTTTGGTCTACGTTAGTTATGATGATTGCTAGTATTTAAATCTTTAGAAACCAAAAAACAATTTTTTTCGAAATACATTTTTAACATTTATTGTATTCTTCTACATTAGCTTATGGTTACAATTAACATTACTATTTATATTTATTATCTATATGTATATGTATCAATATTTATATTACAAAATGTTATTTCTATTGTTATATTTATACACAATTTTATATATATTTATATATTTGATTATCTATATTTAAATATATTTATTTATTTTAAATTAATATAACAATTATACACATTTTTAACCAAAAGTACTCCCATTTTATCTACACACTACCTTTTGAGGTTAATTCAGAACATTTAGTATTTTACATTTCTAATTTTATAGATTTTCATATTAACATCACTGAGAGTATTTTAAACATTAAATTCATAGTTATATCTGGTTGTTATATTTATTATTGGTCATTACTATTTTTTGTCTACACAAGTCTTGCTTTAATAATATTTGATTGTGTATTTTACCTTTAATATTATGTTTTTTGACCTTCTAATTACCAGCCAATTGACTGATCAATTGTTAATTGAATTATTAAATGTAGTATATAAGGGATGACAAAGCAATGTATTTTGTACTCTGATGATGCCCCATTCGAGTGTGTGAAAGCGCTTAGTATTTTGGACTGTGAAGCATTTTTGTCCTTTTTCCGTTTGTGATCTGGTATATGTCTATTAAAGGTTATGTGAAGAACTCCAGGACTCAAGGTTTGCTGATTTTTAGCTTACTGGTCTGTCTTGCTCCGTTTTGGATTCTTGTGGCTCTCATTGATATTTTCTGAACTCTATATAATATAAAAAAATATGCTCACATGTCCCTCGTTTACCTGTGCCACATCTCCAGCATCTGTCATTGATATTTTGGTTAATTCTTTTAAGTCTGGCAGGGGTGTAAAATATTTGTGTAATAATTTCTAGCCAAATATTTAAAAATTTCCTGGATTTTGTACCTTACCTGGGGAGTGCACATATGTCTTTCCATTCTGCTATTGTGTGTTCTTCATGCAAAAAGCTCTCCCACTTGAACCATCATCTGCTAGAGAATGAATTTAAATTAAGCTTTTGTACACTTTGCCAAGTAAAGATTTTTTTTTCTCACTGTGCAATGTACTATCTTCCACTTTATAGTCAGCTATTTATGGTGTATCCTGTGTTTGAGGACCAACATTTAGACATTCTCTTGCCTCTGTCTGTAAGTCCATGTAAAGCAGACAATCTGTCTTTCAACACAAATTCTTGCTTTATCTCTTTCCACCTCATTGCAGTATCTACACTTTTCATTTGCTCCCAGAGCATTGGGTTTATAGTAATACTAATACATTTGTGTTTTTCCTGGAAAATCACTAGGGACTGAAGTCATAGAGTAATGACACTCATTTGATCTTTGGACTTCATATAATTCAGAAAATGTATTCTAACAGAAATCTATTATTTTTGCAATTTTATGAGTTTATAAGACCAGTATTTAAAATTTGTCCCTATTTTTAGAGACTTTGCCCCCTCATTATTGTAGGTTTGTCAAGATTTCAGGTGTTAAGAGGTTGAGAGGTATGCAGTCCCAGTTCAAATGACCTTGCCATATCTACCTATATACTTTTCCATTTAGGCAGATAATCATTTGCCTGGAATAAGTAAACAAGTCACAGTTGTATTATTCTATAGTATTTTTTCTGGTATGGTATTCCCAACATTCCCTGGTCAAATGGTAAAATTAACCTGTCCCACTTTACTCACCATTTCTTGCCTTCCTGTATAAACTCTTCTAATTTCCTATTTTTCCCAGATTTGTTCTATGGGTTGGTAAAAATATGCCTGTCCTACATACAGAATGAGTGGTGCTAAGAACATTTTGATTGCTTGAATCTTGCTATTTAGAGCCATCAAAATCATTTTCCATTTTCTAATTTTGGTCATCACTTTGTGTAGTGTTTCCTGCCACATTTCATCTACTTTTTTATGTATTTTTATTGCAGTGTAGGTACTGTTTCCTGCCATATTTCATCTACTTTTTTTCCATTACACTCCTAAATATTTAATCTTGTTATGTCCCCAAAGGAAGGGCAAGTCATACACCATTACAAATGTGGTTGTGTAGTGTAGTTCATTATTATGGCTTTTATTTTAGATTCATTAATCTTACAGCCTGTCAACCATTGTAGCTATACAATCTTGCAAATAGATTTTCTATATCACATTCAAGGTGGATAATATAGAGGAAAATAGTCATGAATGGGGATATTTTTTCATTGGTAAGACCCCATTGGTATCCCTGGATGGCCCTTATCTCTCCAGAGATTGGCTCTAAGTAAACCAGTACTGCTGCAGGAAAGCAGAGACTGTGAGAAGTATGGTAGCCAACAGCTGCAGAAAGAGAGAGGGACAGAGGTTCCTTGTAAAGCTGTAGTGCAGCAAGAACTGTCCCAAAACGACAATCAGATGTCTAGAATGAGGATTCATCAATTTTTTTTGCTCTAAAAGAGCAATGAAGAAAGCAGAAATATATACGAATAGCTGAAGAGTGCAAGAGCTGATCACAATAGTAAGGACTGAAAAGTTGCATTTATTAAAATGGCTTTTGAATGCATACAAAACGATGTTATTTGATGTAAAGAAACACCCATGATATTTTTTATAAACAAAAAAGATCTTTAATAAATTAAGCTAAACAACCAAAAATTAATTGCCAAGGACTAAGTCACGACACTTTGTACAAAATATAAAATTCAGTAACAAAACTTAATGGCGACAAGACACTGCAAAAGGCTATCAAATAATAACATTTGTTGAAATAAAAACATTTATTGAAATAAAAATCAAACACAATAAGCACTTTTGCATGGGTTAACCATGCTTCATCAGACTTTAAAACAAACTAAATCAACTGCTGTTTAAATAAGCCGAGTGACTCACTCAATAAAAGTTATCATAGCAGCTAATTGATACTTGAATTAGTCACAAATTATCACTTACATAAAAACTTTCATAAAACATTTTATACAAATCCAGTAACATCAAAATATCATATAAAGCTCTCATATAAGACTCTGCCACATATCATATTATCATCTAAACATAATCATTCAAAACATTGTGAATATTTAAAATAAATCCCTTTTCTGTGATTGATGAAAACAGCATCAATAAAATAAATACACAGTACCTAAAACAATGACCGGTAAATTGGTTATAAAGATCATCACAAATTATTCTTATGAAAAAATCTCAGTGTTTAACTTACCAAAATAATTTTTGTAAGATCCAACAAGTGTACCTATGTAAGTGTAAAGCAAATGCTACCCTGAGACATGGTGTACATATCGCAAGAACATACTTGCCTCTATCCTAGCAACTGTCAACTAACACTACCTCTGTGTCAACATTAAAACAGTTACAGAATAAAAACTAGTGAACCAATTTCCTATCCTTCAAGAATGGTCTTAGAGAAATGGCATTATTCAGCCCAAAATTCTTATTAGCCTGCAGCTGAATGATCCAAATGTTTTTATTTCAACAAGCATTGTTATCTGAGAGCCTTTTGCCATTTTTTTGTCGCCACTATAGTTTGTTACTGGATCTTTAAGAAATTATCACATATGACATAGGCAAGCTTGCATTTATATAGATGAAAACAAACCATACCGGCACAATTCCAGTTGCAAAGATTATACGTTGCAAACCACAATGCACAGTTATAGTTGCAAACATTATACATCACTTACAATCTGTCCAGTTATTGTCAGTCAAGCATTGCTTAACTCATTCAAATCCTGCCTTCTTTTAAAACTTGTTCCTCCTTTGCATGTATTATTCCCACCATTCACATTTTTTTCTATGTGATTTGCTCCTACCCTTTTCTAAAGATCCCAAATTTAGTTGTTTTATCCCTGTTACTATATCTGCTACTTCTAGTATAGTTGGTTTAGTCATTGATTTCCATTTTCTAGTAATTGCTTTTTTGCCAGCCACCATAATTAGACTCAGCAAGACCTTACTATGTCTAGGCAAGTCCGATTCTGCATCACAGCTAAAAAAAAAACATTTTCTTAGTTACACCAATTTGCTCACCCAGTATCGTTTATAAAGCAGACTGCAGGGAATCTTTAAAGTCTGCCAACTCATTAGGCTCCTAGAAACTATGTTCCCATCTGCCTTTTTCTTCCCTATTACACCTCCAACATTTGCTGTCTACCCGAGGAAAAATTCTTTGGAGTCTACTTGGGGTATAAAAATACCTATGTAAACACTTCCAAGCAAAGATCCTAAATCTTCTACACTTTATTGCATATTTGAGAGACAACCATAAATTCCCCCATTTTTTCTTTGTGAATTGCTTATCCAGTCTCTCTTCCCAGTCCTTTCTAACCTCCTTTGAGTGATTCTTATACTTATAATGCAATATTTTATATGGTATACTAATTATACATTTCTTAACAGCATCTTCTGTTCTAGATTCTACTAAAACAATACAAGTGCTGGTCTTTCACTTAGGATCCCCCTTATTTCATTGTCTTTGCCTATATTCTGATATCAATCCTTGATAGGGAAGGCAATCTGTAGCCTGCAGTCCAAATAAATTATTGGCCTCTTCGAATTCTTTTACCTTTCCCTCTCTAATTATTTGCTTCCCAATACCTTAGTTTCTTTGCCAGTTTTCTCCAATAAATTCTGGCCCCCTCTTGCCTATTGTCTATATCGCTACTTGCAGTCACCCTATTGGTAGAATCTCCTTGCTCCATTCCTGTTTTGGCTTAGTTCTTAGAATACTTTCTGCTGCTTTAAGAATATAATATTCTGTATGGTTGTTATTATTCAGCTGAAGGATCTACATCCAAAATCCCAGTCTATCTTTATTTCTTGAACTTCAACACTGCTTCATCATCATCCCTTACCATTTTGAATTATATCCTTCTGATTGTGTTATGAATATGAGCCCTAACTCTGTAGCTCTAAAATATCTCTTCAAATCAACTAATTCTAAACCATCCTGTTCTATTGGCATTGCCAGCTTATCCTACTTAACTCTTGTATTCTTCGCCTCCCAAACAATTTCCTTCAACACTTTATTAAATATTGCCTACAACATAACCAAAGATATGCCTAACCCATATATAAAGTTAATGTGACTAAAACATTTTCACTGCTTGTGTCTTTACTATCCATATCTATAAACAAGAGCTACCAGTTTCTCAGTTTTTGTATTTTTATATTATCCTTTGTTTAGTCTCTTCCTACATATCCTTTGCTGCCATAACAGAAGCCTTTCTTAGTCCATACTCCTAAATACTTCATCTTATTGTGCACACATAAATATGGGTATTGCTGAACCAATTAGTGTGTGGGTACATAATTTACAGCTACAGCCTTTTATTTTATCTTCATTAAAATTTTATATCCCAAAAAGACCTGAAACTGTCTCAAAATGTTCCACAAAACAGATGTCCTTTTCTGGATTTATCAGATACAAAATAATATTCTTTGCAAATAAAGCCAGTTTTTTCTTGAATACCATGCCAAGTATATCCCTGCATTTCTGAGAAGACCCCTGCCTGGTTCCTCTGTTCAAACACAGCTTATTAGAAAGGAGGCCTCCCACTTTAATTATTCCCACCAATCTTTCATATATCCTTCTAATTAATCTTATTAATGTATCAGGGAATGCAAATGCTCCCATTGCCTTACTCATAATATCCCAGCTTACTCTGTGAAATGATTTCTCTGCATCAAGACCCACCAACAATAGGGATATTTTTTTACAATCTGCTTTCCTGTGGATCATCATTGTTCTATAAATGTCGAAAAATGTTTGTTTCCCCTCCACAAAAGCACACTGTTCCATATCTATCAGTTTATCCACATCTATCAAATGTGGCAACACTTTTGTCATTCTTTTAGCTATTATAGACATAAACTCTTTATAATAGGTTCATAGGTTGGTACTAGGCTATCGGCCCTAGGGACTATACAAGCCTAGCCATAACAATTCCCTGGCTATTTCTTCCCAAACTATTTACTTCCTGGACCCCTGTCTAGCAGTGCAACTGACGTGATCCCCGGGGTGAATTTCCTTTCTCCCATCCAATTGTTAAGGTTGCTTTTGAAGAGGGCCAAAGAGGCACTCTGCTTAACATGTATGGGCAGTCTATTCCAGAGTCTGGGGAGTCTCTGGGTCAGGAACCTATCCCTCCAGCATGTTTTGTTTATTGTGATGACAAGGTTTAGATCCCTGGAGCGTGCGACTCTAAGGGATTGGGATTTCTTTAATTGTAGCATGTCCAACAGCTCTGGGTTTGACATGGCCTTGTATGTTAAGCAGAGATTGCCTCTGAGTAGACGATATGCGACAGACTATAGCTGGAGTTTTTTTAAGGTGGTCAGCATAGGGCATCTGCTTTAGGCCTGTGATTCTTTTAGTGAGGTATTTCTGCGGCCTTTCCAGTTGTTGCAGGTGTCTTGAGAGGTACATACCAAATGGGGCATTATATTCTATAATGGGTCCAATGAGGGATGAGTACAGTGGGACAATGACCTCCTTTTTTCTGGATGAAAAGCCCTTAGTGATGAGGTATGCCATATAGAAGGATTTCCTGAGTGTTGTGGTGATGTGGTTATCAAAGGTGAGACCACTGTCCACCTGTGTCCTTAAGTCTCTTATCACACTTTCAGTGTTTAGTGTACTGCTACCTATGTGGTAATTCATGGGTACATGTTTTTTCCCAAAGGGGATAACTATACATTTCTTGGCTATGAGCTTGAGCCCATGGCTCTGGCACCAAGCATCTGTAAGGCCCTTTTGTAGAGTATCCACATCATTTGGAGATTCAATAATGGCTCCCAGTTTGCAGTCATCTGCAAACTTTGTTAGCCAGAGTCCCTTAGTATTGGCCTGTACTTCAGAGAAGTAGATGCCAAACAAGAGTGGTCCCAGGACTGAACCCTGAAGTACTCCACTTGTCTGGAGCTGGATTTGGAGTCAGCTACTTTTACAGTGTGGGTTCTGTCAGTAAGCCATTTGCCAACCCATCGAGTGATGTAGGGATTAATGCCCAGCTTAGTAAGTTTATCTATGATTCCAGAGTGGGGGATGGTGTCAAAGGCCTTGGCGAGGTCCAGATAGGCTGTGTGGACCACCTTACCCTTGTCCACGGCTCTGGAGACTGATTTGAAGAAGTCAGTCAGGTTCAGGAGACAAGATCGTCTCTTCACGATCATGGTTTAAAATTGAAATGGGTCTGTATGAAGCTGGTTGTAATGGGTCTTTACAATTCTTAGGTAATACAGCCACCACAGCTTTCTTCCAAGATGGTGCTTCCCCTCCTTTTAAAATATCATTAAATAAAATCTTCCAGATCTTTATCACTTTCTTCCATCCTAACTTCCATACTTTCACAGAAATACCATCTGTTCCCGGAGACTTTCCTGAAAACTGAGTATACATCACCATTTTATATTATCCCCTCCTAACTTAACTGTAAGTTGTTGAGCCTCATTTAACTCTTAACTTTGGAATAAATAAGCCTTCCATAAATATTTCCATTTATGATCTTTCTTGATTTCCACATTTCTTTGCTTTATACAAATTTTGATAACATTTCCAAAATATCTCTTAAAACCTCTGCAGGATCTCTGATTATTTTACTTATTATAGATTCTCTGAGTTTGACAATTAACCTTTCTAGTTTCTGCTGCCTAAGTCATTGTGCTAAGAGTTTTGTGCTCTGGAGTTATCAAAAATAGCTGCTTAACAGCTATCTTTCTAATGCATATTATACACATACTCCCTTATTTTCTCTTTAACTCTGTGCATTTCCACCTGTTTTTGTTCTGTGAGATTCCCCTTATTCTGCAATACATTAACCTTTGTCAGTCTTTCTAAGTAATTACTTTTACTCCTTAACCATATGTCTTTTATTTTATTTCTGCTCTATTTTTAAACCCCATTTTCATTTTATCCCACTCACTTCTGAAGATAATTCTGTCTTTCCTGAATAATTTCCACTACCCATTCCTTACGTTCCTTGTTTTTTAATAGATGAGTAGAAATGCACCATTGCCTCATTTTTACTTCATTACCCTCCATTTCTATCTTAGCTTTTAGCAATGCATGATCTAAAATAGTTATTAGACATGTGTTGAAACTTTTAATTAAATACAAATATTTCTGTGAAATATAATTTCTGTCTAGTCTAGTCCAGTTATTGTACCTTGGGGAAAAATATATAAATTCTATCCAAATTCCTACTACTGAATTCATACCAAATATGTTCATGAATTTCTTCAGAAATCTACCCACTTTTGTTATATTTTTCCTTCTAAGTCCCCCGATACATCCTTACTATTGCAAATCAAGTTCCAGTCCCCACCTATAAGTAATATTTCCTGCTTAAAGCTGATTATTTCTCCCCAAATTTTCTTAAGCTTCATAATAGCAGTTTCTGGTGGAATATAAATAGATGCCAGCATAGCCCCTTGCTACCACAAATGTACAATTATTGACTTTTTCCCTATTCTACCACTATTGGAGCCCCACTAGCAGTTAGTACAATTAATCCTCTTTTCTTTTGTCCCTAATATTCTGCTGAATATTCATCCTGAAATCCCTTCTTTGTTAAATTTACATGCTGATTTATTTCCAAATGTATCTTCTGCAGTGTTTCTCTTTGCACTCTGCAGTTTTTAATATAATCCAGTACTCTTTCCTGTTTGCAGACCAACCAAGCCACACAGCAAATGGAGTACGGGTCCCACACAAGATAAAACGATGAGTAAAAAAACAGTCATAAAAGTCAAATGTGGGCACCTGATGGCTCTTCAACTCTTAGCATAAACAAAACTCCAAAAGACATAGGCAAAACTCCAAGGTAGAAATAATAGCGATTTATTGTAGTAAGCGCTTTCACCCGTAGGCTTCTTCAGACTTTACAATTCAAGCAAATAATTTACAGGTTTAAATATGCTTCAAACTTTGTGTATTGGTCAAACACCAACCAATAGTAAAACAGTATTAAAAGTCTTAGCGCAACACATGATATAAACAAACACACAATATAAACAGTTTATTCAGGAGATATATATCCCTATAAATTCAAAACAAAAAATATCCCTTACACTATGCATCCGTAAAAATATGAAAAATAAAAAATAAAAAAGAATGCACAATGGCTGTTATTTGAAACAGAAATCTAAACATTAAATGCATCCTCTGTACAACGGCAGCATAGTAAAGCGTCACTTGGCAATCACTTCATCCCCAAGTTTAAAACAATACAATCGACTGCAAAGCTACGTGATTCATTGCAATCTATTTATCCATAAAACATTTTTATCAATGTATACCTAAGCATCAACATCATATGTAGACGAAATATAATTTAAGCGCTCCATAAAAGCACTCCATAAAAAGTGTCTATCACACATAAAAGCTACGAACATGTATAAAAAACGAACAAACATTGCGAACGTCTAAAAACTATTATAACCTACCCGACTTGGTGGGGTAGGTTATAATAGTTTTTAGATGTTCGCAATGTTTGTTCGTTTTTTATACATGTTCATAGTTTTTATGTGTGATAGACACTTTTTATGGAGTGCTTTTATGGAGCGCTTAAATTACATTTCGTCTATATATGACGTTGATGCTTGGGTATACATTGATAAAAATGTTTTTTGGATAAATAGATTGCAATGAATCACGTAGCTGTGCAGTCGACTGTATTGTTTTTAACTTGGGGATGAACTGATTGCTAAGTGACGCTTTACTATGCTGCCGTTGTACAGAGGATGCATTCAATGTTTAGATTTCTGTTTCAAATAACAACCATTGTGCATTCTTTTTTATTTTTATTTTTATTTTTCATAGTGTAAGGGATATTTAATGTTTTGAACTTATAGGGATATATATCTCCTGAATAAACTGTTTATATTGTGTGTTTGTTTATATCATATTTAAACCTGTAAATTATTTGCTTGAATTGTAAAGTCTGAAGAAGCCTACGGGTGAAAGCGCTTACTACAATAAATCGCTATTATTTCTACCTTGGTGTTTGGAATACTTCTTGGAGTTTTGCCTACGTCTTTTGGAGTTTTGTTTATGCTAAGAGTTGAAGAGCCATCAGGTGCCCACATTTGACTTTTACGACTGTTTTTTTACTCTTTCCTGTTTGTTTATACCTGTTAGGTCATTTACATTATAAGATACTATGAATAGTATAGCCATTATGATAAAAAGCTATTGTTCCCATGTATTATACATAACAGATATTTTTATTGTATGTATCCAACACACAAGTTACATGCACACATTAATGTTTAGCAGGATGATCTTTTTTACAGTTGTTTCTTCTCATCTCCATTTGAACCTGTGTCACATTTTTCAATACTTTCTGATTTAATGACAGCCATTAAACAAAACCTAAATACATTTTCAGATCTCCCCATCCCCTTTTAACTTAGAACAAACTCATAAAACTAAACACATCTTCAAAAATTAAGTTTAACCCTCCAGATAGGAACAATTGCTCCAAATTGACAGCTGCATCTACAGGCATTACCTAACCTAAAATTAAGGCTACCCATGATAGAGCTCATGCTACAGCCTGTGTTCCTACTTACACTGATTGATGACTGTTCTTTTCTTATCCCCATTCCTCTCCCAGATATGAAAAACAACTTGTATGCTTTCAGAGAACATTAACTTTTAGTTCTAAGAGAAGGTACCCTAGCCATATTTACATAAAACTAAACTGTACACTGTTCTATTAAATGCATTAAAGTAGGGAGGCTGCTATCTGTTATTCACTTCCCATAATTTCAAACTTTATTTTTCACTGAATTGCTTGTCATTGTACATTTAAAGTTTGCATTTTCCTATGCAATTTAATTAATTGCTTCACCTGCAGACAGCAAGTCTCCATGAGAAAGTACTCAGTAATGAATCTTTGTAAACTGTAATCAGAACAGAATGTATGTCTGCCTTTAGCTGCAGACGTTTTGACTCCCACTGAATATTCACTAATGGAAAAAAGCACTAATATCTTCACAGTTATAAGACATTTATCATTTTTAATGGCTTTCATCATTTTGTTTTATTTTTAAAGTCCACTTGCTTATAACTCAACTCTACAGAGTTAGGTGACCAGCCACTGCTCTGCTGTATTTCTCTGTGCAATCCAATGAATCTGTTGCACTCTGCTAACCATAAGTACAATTTTATATTGTATTTTGTACTTTTAAACTGTATTTTTGTTATATTGCTGATTTTTTGAAACTGTTCTTGCTAATTTGTTGCATTTTTTCTGCTGTAGTGCAGACTAGATTCAGACCTCCTGAATCTGGTTCTGTTTGTTATATTGAACACTATATCAGACTATCTTTTGTTGGAGAGAGCCCCCTTGCACCCTTGTGGCAGGAGAGTTCAGCTAAGACTCATCTGATTGAAGGTTGCTGGCACAGGGCTCAGATTTGAGCTTTTTTTATTGGTTAAATTGTTTAATTCAGTTTACTCACTGTTGCTACATAAGCATTAGCGATGGTTTGCACTTGCTTTAACACAGCTCCACAGAGTTAAGAGACCAGCCACTGCTCTGCTGTATTCATCTGTTTATACATAGCACACCTCTGTGCACTATCTCACACTGCTATGCAGTAGGGGTAACTATTGGTGGCTATAGACACAAAAACTTCAGTAGATAAGTTTTTCCTTAGAAGCTGCCCATGATCCAGACAAGAAGGCTTAAAAAAAACACCAGATCTACAATAGTCTCATACCATTTAGAGAACCCCCACTAGTACAGACCCTAGACCCCGTCTTGAACACCCAGTTATACCACACCCCTACATTTGTTTTCCTCTGTGTGAAAACAGGATTTTAACCAAGCATTATGGATAGTCAGTTTCCCTACATTTCTCCTACTAGCCTGATTGATATGGGTATCCTGAGGCAGTGCAGCAAATACCTCATGTATACTGACAACCCTCTACTCCTAAATCACCCAAGTACAATTTGTGAGAAATGCGTCTACACTAAGAATCTGGAATCCTTGCTCTCTTGTGTAGTAACACTGAACAGGTTGTCAGCTCACATACTACACCTCCTACTACGCAAACCATGCACCCAACACATAAACCATCACACATGGAAATACTCACCAGAAACCTACCTAAACACCAAAGACCTTCCAAACACAACCATGCTATACCTAATACAGCACCTACAGCACTCAATACACATAAAAACACAAGCACCAGTGTCTCACCAAATAATCTTCTAAGACAAAGCACATCTAAACCAAATTTTTTAGTCATAAGGGACTCCATTGTGAGACACACATATGTCCCACTGACCAGGCTGGACAAGGAGAAGATTACGGTTAGCTGTATGTTGGGTGCCAGGATCCATCAGATCACACTTCCACTCATGTCTTTCAACAAGTACCATTACCACTCTGTCATAGTTCATGTTAGTTTGAATGCCTTGAGATGTACCTCACTGGACTATATGAAGGGAGACATGATTGAGCTCTATGAACATGTGCCCCAGGCAGGTATGTCCCTAGCCTTGAGTAACATATTTCCCTCACCTAGGATGATAGCACAATATAAACAAAAAATGACTGACTTCAACAATTGGCTTAATTTCTGGTGTCATTATAAGGGAATCCAGCCCCTGTCAGCCTGGGATGACATGTTGAGAGACCATGCTGCTCTACCAGAGATGGCCCTTACCTGTCACCACTAGGATTTTGGTTACTGGCTAAGGTACTTGCCCCCCCCATTTTGCCTTTTTTGGGCAAGGTCTCAAGAACAAAATTTCCAACATGAAAATATCACTCACAAATAAATTAAAGGTTATGCTGCTAAATGCTATGAGTTTAAACCAGAAACTGCACTGTCTGGAGGCACTCCTTTCCCTGGAGGATGTTGACATCTGTGCAGTCACAGAAACTTGGTTCAGGGCCACAGAGAGTATCCCAGCCTTGCAGGGCTACAATGCTTTCCACACTTTCAGACTGCAAAATGAATGTGTGAGAACTAAAGGAGGAGGAGTATCTATCTTTGTTAGAAAATATGTATTAATGTGTGTATTAGCAATATGCTTAGTGCATTTAGAGCTTGAAAAGGATTAACACATTTATTCCATTTCATACTGCATAAATTTGTACAAACTGCAGTTGCTTTCTGACCTTGTACTGTTAGCTAAAATCTTGCTTGTGCCTTGGAAATTTACTGAGAAGCAGGGGATTTCTGCTTGCGTTAGGAAAATAATGAATAGAACAATACTACTTGTATGAAACTTAGACAAAAAGTTCCGCTGTACCATGAGAAAATACACAGCTGTAGAAGTTACAGACAATTAGTACAAAGCCTGCTTGAAAATATGAACTGCAATCAGCATTTGCTTGTATCTGAATTAGAAAAGTACCTTGAAATGTAACACTGTACAATAGACGCTTATAAACGGATTAATGGTCACCAAGGCCAGGTTGTTTTTCTCAAAAGTTTCTCACAAATCTAGTCATGTCAGCAGAAAATCTGAGTAACATCTGCTGTAGAACAATACTGAAAGTTGTGCTTGATTACATCAGCTTAGAAGGCCATGTCTTGTAAGATAGTATAAGAATGAACATACTTCCTGTATGTTAGTAGTTAGACAAACCCTTGTATTTGCATGTTTTTGTCTCCTTGCGGCAAGTCAATTAAAAGTGCCTTAACTGAACCTTATGTGTATTGGTCTTTGAAGTTTTTTCCTTTGACAGATTGGTCCTTTGGACCGGAAACCCTCACTTCGCCTCGGATCAGAAAGGCCAGGTGGCTTGAAACCATACGGGGAAGAAACCACATCGGTTCTTATTTGAAAAACCCTCCGACTGAATTGTCATACAAAAGAGGCCAGACACTTTCTGATCTGCGACTGAAGGACGGGTTTACTCGAACGAGGTGATCAATCACGAAGGCTCAGGTAAGGTGAATCTACCTTCTTTTTCTGTTTTAGATCAGGGACTAGATTTGTATTTGTTCTGTTAAGACTATTTTTAAGTCAGGGACAGAAAGATTACTGTCTTGTCATAGATCAGGGAAACAGAGCAGGTAGGCAGTCGTTCTGAAGAGACTATAAAAACATCCGTGGTACCACGTTAAAAATAAGGAGTTATGTAACGATTAAAAGGGTAGAACAAAATGGGTAATAATTGTACAAAAAGGTCCCAAAAAACGCTGTTAACCGAAGACGCGAAATACATGCAGTCACAGCGTGCTGATAATATTAAGTACTACTCAAAATGGGTTAATAAGTATGAATTTGATGGTAAACTAGAAAAATCCTCACTTGTCAAACTTGTCAAACAGCTTAAATCTGATTCTAGAGGTCGGGTAAAAAAGCAACGTCAATTAGGAATTCCTCAGGCACACAGGTGGATTGAGGAAGTAAACTGAAGGGAACAAAAGAGTAATAATTCAAAAGCAATGTTTTTAGATAAGGAGGACAATAACTTAGTAATAGCGTCGGCCCCTCCGCCTCCCTTACCAGAATATGAGGCAAGTGAGCAAGTTAGTCCACCCCTGTGATATCCTGCTGTCACTATAAGTAGAGACACTACAAAAGCGAAACCGTTTATTAGAGATCTCGTCGAGACCAGGTCTCGAACACGGGCAGGAAACTCAAAAGGGGACATTGAGTTATATCAAATGGGTAGGAATTCACGATTTATGAGTGAAGAAGAAATATGCCCACTTATAGAAGTGCCTAATCCTCAGGCAGGGCAAGAAGGTCAGGACCCAACTATTTTAGTGTATAGACCCTGGACTCCAGAAGACATCCGGAAAGCCACTGAGGGAATTCCCCATCCAAAAGTTAATTTTAGAAAGTTCTTAGAAGATTTGCAAGGAATGAGGCTGAGTTATAATTTAAACGGAGAAGAGGTAGAAAAAGTAATCAGACAAATTGTGGGACCAGATTGGCACATGATTAGTGGCGAATGGAATCCCCGTGATATTGTGCTCAGGCCCCTCCCACATAGCAGCGCAGAATTGGACAACAGAGTGAAAGGTCTTACAGACCGAATCTCTGAGAAATGGAAGCCTAGGGCAGACTGGACTTGCATTAATCAATGCATCCAACAGGAAGGTGAAGCTATTGACTGATATTATGCCAGACTATTAGAATGTAACCATTGTGGAATGCAGGTTCCTGAAGATCAGACACACGATTCCCCATATGAGCAGCAGTTAAAGAATGCATTTTTGAAAGGCAGTATTGCACCTATAAGCAGCTTTATTACAAAACACATGGTAGATCATCGTACAAGCAGGTTACAATCATTGCTTGAATATGCTAGGCATGCCGAAAGGCATTTTAATAGCAAAAAGAAAAAGAAAGCCCAAGTATTTTCTGTAGAAGATGGAGCAGAAGTATATGTAGTACAGTCCGGGAAAAAGGGCAAGAGAAATGCCCAGGGAAACAAACAATCTGATCAACGATCAGAGGACTTTGAAGGGCGAAAGAAAAAGGGTGAATGTTTTAAATGCGGTAAGAAGGGACACTTGACAAGGGATTGCAAGAAAAACAAGAAGGCAACCACGGAGGATAAGGAGGGTGAGGACTTACTATATGATAGTCAGGAGTCACTAGAAGGGGATAGCAGAGAAAGGACAAATGAGTATGTGATAGAGGGAGTAGAGAATGTGACGGAAGAAATAGAGGAAGTGCAAGAAGTCACGGATAGTGAAGAAAATGAAATATTGGATTTGGCTTTATTGAGCTTAGAGCTCTATTTAGCAGACACAAAACCAGAATTTACACCCCTGGTAGAAGGGAGGGAAGTCAGATTCTTGTGTGACTCAGGGGCATCACAGACCCTGGTACATCCCTCCAAACTGCCAGAGAATTCAGAGTCACCTGATTACATATTAGTGAAAGCAGCTAATGGACAGCTGTATCGGGAGCCCCTCTCCCATAATATTGTGATAACTGATCCTGTTTCAGGATTGACCCAGAAAAGCAAAATTGTATCTGTAAAATGCCCAGTAAACCTCTTGGGCAGAGACCTTATGCAGCTATTTGGTATAGCAGTAGTTCCGACTATGCAGGGTATGGAAGCACAGCGACAAATTGATACCTTTGCAGTGCAATCGGAGGGTGAAATGTTTTATTGGTACAGCCAGGACTTAGTTACGACTGGTCCAGGGGCGGTGACCGAAGAGTTGATGAACGTAGCCGTCAGCAAGTTCCCCTCCCTTGACTTTGATAAACAGCATTTGTTGCACTGTACTCTGTATTTTTGTAATACACCAGGACCTGATAGGGAATATGAGCAAGAATTGTTTAGAAATTGTGCAAACAGATTGATATTACGTAATCTGTACTGGGACACAGAAGGGAACAGTGTAGCCAGCTGTTCATTGCCCCAGGAGTTCTTTGCACTCTACAAATCTAATCGATTACCACGTTAGCTTAACTAAGGACAAGAGTGTAAAATGGGTAGACTTAGGAGAAAAAGTTATGAGATGGGAAAAACAGACAGAGTTAGAACTGTCAGAACAGGGAATACAAATGCAGAAGCTGAATTGGATAACTCAGACCCACCCAGCTGTACACTTGCAGTCTAGCAGGGACAGCTGATTGGCACTCCTATTAAAGGAGGAAGAGAATGCCTTACAGAATATACCAGAAAATCTCTGGTCAACAGGAAAATCAGATGTAGGACTTATTCGTACAGCGGGACCAGTTACTATTATGCCAAAGTCAGCATTTAGACCACAAAAGAGACAGTATCCCTTAAGAAAAGATGCAGAGGTAGGAATCAAACCTATTATAGGAGCTTTACTTAAGGAAGGGGTGCTGGTGGAATCTCCTGATTCACCATGTAACACACCCTTATTTCCTGTTAAGAAAGCGAATGGAGAGTGGCATATGGTCCAAGATTTATAAGCTGTAAATGATGCAGTAATGCCAAGGGCACCTACGGTGCCAGACCCACACACCCTGTTGAATGATTTAAAACCTCAACAGAAATATTTTTCTGTGGTAGATATCAGCAATGCGTTCTTTTCGATACCAATACACCCTAACAGACAGCATTGGTTTGCATTCACATTTTATGGGGAAAAGGTATACATATACGCGACTACCACAGGGGTATTGTGAAAGTCCAACAATATTCTCACAAGAAATGGCAAGCAACTTGGCAGGATTTACCCCACCAAGAGGTAGTCAGATTTTGCTTTATGTTGACGATATCCTGCTGGCGTCCCCCACCCAGCAAGATTGTAAAGAGGATACCATAGCGCTATTACAATTTTTAGCCACTGAAGGACATAAAGTAAACAAAAATAAACTGCAGCTTTTGAAAAAAAAAGTTAAATACCTAGGATATGTAATATCCAAGGAAGGTAGGACATTAGATGAGGACAGAAAAATGGTGATTTTGTAAGCACCAAAACCGACTACCAAGAAGGAAATGATGTCCTTCCTGGGTACGACTAATTTTTGTCGGAGTTGGATTCCATATTATGCCTTGGAATCTGCACCGTTAACTAACCTGATTTATAAAAAGCCTATGGCAGCACAGGATTTATTACAATGGACACCAGAAGCAGAATTTGCTTTCTGCAAACTGAAACAGTTAATAGCATCCTCATTAGTTTTGGGATTACCAAATTATCATAAACGTTTTTTTCCAAACTGTAGATTGTAAGCAAGGTTATATGACATCAGTGTTAACACAGCAGCATGGGGACAAGCAACGCCCTATTCCTTATTATTCATCACAACTGGACCCAGTGGCATGGTCTTTACCTCACTGTGTACAAGCAGTAGTTGCAGCTGCAATGGCAGTACAGGCTTCGGCCTCAGTAGTGTTGTTCCACCCTCTCACATTGAGAGTGCCTCATGCAGTCACGATTATTTTACTACAAGAAAAGGTAGCATATCTTTCCCCTGCTAGGCATCTTTCCTGTATGACTATATTGTTGAGCCAACCTCATATGACAATTGAATGATGTACGACTTTGAACCCTTCTACTTTGCTCCCAACCCCTGCAGATGGCACACCACACAGCTGCCTGTAGGTGATTGAGCAAAAGACACTGCCTAGAAAAGATCTTCCAGATGTTCCCTTGGATGATGCCGAGGTGACATACTACATGGACGGCTCATGCAAAAGGGGTCCTGCAGGACAGAACCTAGTAGGATATGCAGTAGTTTCTGACACAGACATTATAGAAGCAAAATGTTTACTACATAGTTTATCTGCACAGGCAGCAGAATTGATTGCCTTGACACGGGCATGTACCTTAGCAAAGGGTAAATGTGTGAACATTTTTACTGACAGCCAGTATGCTTTTTCTACTGTACATGTTTTTGTGCAACAGTGGAAAAATCGAGGAATGATAACATCTACTGGCAAACCAATCAATCATGCACAGTTTATTTTAGATCTTTTAGAATCTATTCAGTTACCTCAGAAAGTAGCTATTTGTAAATGCACAGCTCATACCAAGCAACAGGACAGGATATCAAAAGGTAATGCGAGAGCTGATACAGCTGCAAAGCAGGCAGCTTCAGAAGTATTTCTTTTGAATGAGGAACTACAACCCTCTGAGATTTTAGACTTAGAAATGTTAGACAATGCAAACACTTACTACGCAAACTGAAAAACAAAGATGGGTAAAACGAGGAGCAATTCTCAAAAAGGGGCTGTACATCTTTAAAGAAGGAAAACCAATATTGCTGTCTAATTTGTTTAGATATGCAGCTTTGTTGAGCCATGGGCAGTGCCATGTCTCAACAGGGTGGATGATACAGCTGGTGAACCAAGTGTTCACGACGTACGGATTTACAAACTACTCTAAAACATTTTGTTTGTTGTGCCACATCTGTAATAAACATCATGCACAAGGGGCGTTGAAGCCCAAGCAAGGGAGTTTCCCTACACCACCGTATCCATTTCATACTATCTGTATGGATTTCATAGAGTTGAATAAATGTGAAAATAAGAAGTATTGTCTTGTCATTGTAGATATGTTTTCCAGATGGGTGGAAGCCTTTCCGACTAAAAATCCAGATGCTATGAGTGTGGCCAAAGTGCTTGTTAAAGAAATCATCCCTAGATTCGGCAATCTGGAAAGGATCTACAGTGACAATGGTAAATAAGACCATACAGCAGTTAAGTAGACATTTTGGTATTTCTCTAAAAAATCATTGTGTGTATCACCCACAATCAGCAGGGCTAGTAGAGAGGCATAATGGGATTTTAAAGAGTAAGCTAAGAAAATTAGTAAGAGAAATGCAGAGAAACTGGGTGTACTGTCTGCCCCTGGCACTGTTGAGCATGAGAACTGTTCCGAATGCAAAAGGATTGACTCCTTTTGAAAAGCTCTTTGGAAGGGCTTACTATATACCTCAGTGGAAATCTCTCATGCCCGCAGACCAGAAAGCTGACAGTACATTAGCTGAGTATATGCAAAAACTCTTAAATTCTAAACATTTGCTGCAGTTAAATTCTGTTTCAGATAAAGAACGTACCAGACCGTCAGAAGTGGCAGTGCCCCCTGGAGCGTGGATCTGGCTGAAGATAGTTAAGAAGAAGAACTGGGCATCTCCGAAGTGGCAAGGTCCATGTCAAGTGCTTTTGACAACACCCACTGCAGTCAAAATCGTGGAGTGTGCCTCCTGGATCCACCTGACACACTGTAAATTAGTTAAAAACTTTAAACTGGACAAAAATCTTGTTACATGCCAAGAGCAAAAATGATAGAGTCCAGAAGAAACAGGAATGCAGAATAACCCTTTCCTCAGAAGTATTGCATAATCATCCTGTTAACTGTATTAGTGACAATAATCCTTTTGTTGTGGCCTTTTCTTTTCCCAGCCACACAGACTGAACTGAATAAACATGAAGTGTTACTCATAAACTGGCATCCAAACGTTAACACTTACCAGGCAATTAAATATGTTTATGCTGAGACTTTCAATGTTTCGAATTGCTGGGTTTGCACAGCTTTGCCGACAGCATGGGGGGGGTTATTAATGACCACGGTACCCCTAGGGGTCAATGAGACCTGGGAGAACTTGATGATACCTCAACCATTACAGCACAAGATAAAATAGCATTGCACTTGTCAGTTCCACAAAAGGGAACTGTGTGTTTTTATAACAATGATACTGTTCAGGTGTGTTGGAGCAACTGCAATGTGACTGTTCCTTATAAATGTTACACTAAAGGTAACAATGTAGATCTTTATTGTAATACAAACTATGATTCATTTCTTGGATTGATGCACAAAACACTTGATGAAGTAAAATATAATTCTGTTCTTTATAAACAACTGTCTACAAATGATAGAAAAATGTTTCATGCAGGGCGAGTATATATTCATAGCAAGGTTGCTACTAAAGTAGAGGATTGTTATTTTGTGTGTGGCAGAAAGGCATACAAATGGTTACCTGAAAATTGGTCCAGCAGTTGTTTTTTGGGTTACCTGGTTCCGGCCATACGACACACTGCAGTTTTGCCTCATGGAAAAATTCAAAATGTCCGAGAAGTCATCTAGAAACCTGTAAATCCAGTGGGACAAATCGATGCACATTGGAAAGACCATCACTCTCTAGGCAAAGGACTGACACACATGGACTTGAGTGATAGAGTTATATAGTGGGCAGGCATATTACCAGCATATGGAGCAGTGAAATCGATCTGGGAGCTGAGAAAACTGTCAAAACTTCTCGAAGTAATGAGCAACACAACTTTTTATGCTCTCGAATTGGTGACTGATGAACTGAATGCTATGAGAACTGTAGTGCTCCAAAACCGCATGGCTCTTGACTTCACCCTAGTGGCGAGAGGTGGTACGTGCACTTTAATCCAAGAAGAATGCTGTTCGTATATTCCTGACCATAAACACAAAATAGATAACCATCTTGAGGTAATTCAGCAAGTGTCGGCCATGACCAAACCAGGCCCAAACCCACTGATGGACTTTTTCCAGAAATGGTTTGGAGGGTGGGGTA
This sequence comes from Protopterus annectens, assembly GCF_019279795.1. Classification (NCBI taxonomy): domain Eukaryota; kingdom Metazoa; phylum Chordata; order Ceratodontiformes; family Protopteridae; genus Protopterus; species Protopterus annectens. Next base: position 1,341,089,590 of record NC_056745.1, read on the forward strand.
CCATCCTAATGAACATCCTGATTGCCATTTGTGTAGGTATGCTCCTACTGGGAGTATGTGTTTGTTGTGGTATCCCCTTCATGAAAAGACTGATTAAAGACCTTATAGACATTTCAGTTTCTGAAACCTTATATCACAGTACTGAGTTTGAAGAACTGTTAAAAGACTAAAAATGCTTTCATAAGTTTAAACTGAATGACTCTCTTAACTGCAAATCCTGAGTGGAAGAGGTTAGGAGAAAAAAACAAACTGTTTATGCTTATTTTGAAAGTAGAATAAAAGTATTAATAGGGGGGAAATATTAGAAAAATATGTATTAATGTGTGTATTAGCAATATGCTTAGTGCATTTAGAGCTTGAAAAGGGTTAACACATTTATTCTATTTCAAACTGCATAAATCTGTACAAACTGCAGTTGCTTTCTGCCCTTGTACTGTTAGCTAAAATCTTGCTTGTGCCTTGGAAATTTACTGAGAAGCAGGGGATTTCTGCTTGCATTAGGAAAATAATGAATAGAACAATACTACTTGTATGAAACTTAGACAAGAAGTTCCGCTGTGGCATGAGAAAATACACAGCTGTAGAAGTTACAGATAATAAGTACAAAGCCTGCTTGAAAATATGAACTGCAATCAGCATTTGCTTGTATCTGAATTAGAAAAGTACCTTGAAATGTAACACTGTACAATAGACGCTTGTAAATGGATTAATGGTCACCAAGGCCAGGTTGTTTTTCTCAAAAGTTTCTCACAAATCTAGTCATGTCAGCAGAAAATCTGAGTAACATCTGCTGTAGAACAATATTGAAAGTTGTGCTTGATTATGTCAGCTTAGAAGGCCATGTCTTGTAAGATAGTATAAGAATGAACATACTTCCTGTTAGTAGTTAGACAAATCCTTGTATTTGCATGTTTTTGTCTCCTTGCGGCAAGTCAATTAAAAGTGCCTTAACTGAACCTTACGTGTATTGGTCTTTGAAGTTTTTTCCTTTGACAATCTTCATCAAAGATAAATACGTCTCTAGACTGGTTAGATAGGAAAACTCCTTGGAGTTACCTCAAGTTCAATTAACTGTGGGTAAGACCCCTCTTCAAGTCATCATTAGCTATAGGCCCCCTTCAATTAACCAAGATATCCACGCTGCTTATTTGGACCTAATTGAGTCAATCAAATTACAACCAAAAACACTAGTCATGGGTGATTTTAACTATCCCTGTATTGACTGGGAATCTTATACAAGTACTAACATGCTTGTACAAAGGTTCCTGGACTTTGTTAACACTAATTCCCTGGAACAAATAGTATGCAACCCCACAAGGGGCTCAAATATTCTTGACCTGGTTCTCACCAACATGAGTGACTGTTACATCACTACAAGTATAGGACCCTCACTGGTTAAATCTGATCATAAATCAGTCACATTTCAAGTAGCTATAACACCTGAATCCCTCTTCAGTGAAATCAGGCTAAAAATTTTCACCAAAGCTAATTATACCCTCCTAAGGGATTGCATAAATAATTTTCAAGCTCCTATTCCCACAGATGGCATTGGCAACTATACTAAGGTATATACAAATGCCCCGTACAAACACTTACACACTATATTGACACAGCTGTACCTGATAGGATCAAAACAAGATCCTCAATAGAAACAAGCCTCCCTGGTGGACATCTAGCATTAGTAACTTATACAACAAAATGGAGAAGTTGCTGTCTGAGACTAAAAAAGAGATTCCAGCACTAGAACAACACCCTCCTCTGCTTGAAAAAGCAAATAAGGCAACTTGTAAAATCATCTAAGGGCAACTTCAAAAAAAATGTAGTAACCATAGGTAAGGATAACCATAAGGCATTCTTTAGCTATATCTGTAGCCAAAAAGGTAGGACCCAGAAGTGTGCTGAACTAGCTGTGGATGGCATCACACACGCTGATCCTGCAAAAATACCTAAACTATTAGCTGACAGGTTTTGCAAAAATTCCACCCTCCTGTCCCCTCCAAACATTTCACAAAGCATTCTGTTTACATCTCCCCTCCTTGCATCTCCAAAGAGCAAGTCATTAATGCTCTCTCCAAGGCCAAAATCATAGCCTGTATGGGACCGGATGGCATTCTAGGTTGCATTTTAAAATGGTGTAAAACATGAGCTATCAACTCCATTAGGTACTCTCTTCAACCACAGCCTGAGTACTAATTTTTTCCCCTTCTGAATGGAAAACAGTAACCGTCATTCCCCTTCATAAAGAGGGTACAACAACAGACCCTGTAAACTACAGACCCATAAGCTTAACCAGCCTTATCTGTAAGGCTTCGTTTGCCCCCATGTATGCAAATTTGGTCATGGCTGAATTTGAACAAAGTAAAATATACAGACATAGGTTCTTTGAAAATAATGTTATCCAGTATTTCCGATATATAGATGATCTGTTTTTTTGTGTAAAGGAGGGGGTGAAGATGTAAAACCCTTTGTCCAAGATATCCAAAGTAATAATTTTGGTTTAAAATTTGATGGAATAAAGATAGGGAATGATATTCCATATTTAGACATTAGATTAATAGGAAATGCTGGACAACGTATTGAGACTAATGTATACAGAAAATTTGATAATGTTAATACATTTTTATATGGTAGTAGTTGTAATCCAGAGTACTTGATGTCTGTGAAACCATATAATGAATTTCTATGTCTGGAAAAGTTGTGCAATAAGAATGAAAATCTGCATAAAGAAATATGTAAAACAGCACAAATGGCGCACATTTTACACCAAATGGACTGTTTAATTGTAACACAGAAAGTGTTATATATTTATTAAAGTGTGGTTGTAAATTATATTATGTTGGAGAGACAGGTCTTTCAATAAACGCATACAGGAATATGTAAGAGATATTGTGAATGTAAAAATGGAAAGCCCTTTAGGGGCTCATTTTAAATTATATCACAACTCTAATCCAAGCTGTTTAAAAGCAACAGTTTTAGAACAAATAAAATTACAATTAGGTGAATTTAGAGAAATAAAGAATAAGTTCCTGTATAAAGAGACATTATTTATTTTAAAATATAACACAATAGAGCTATTTGGCCTGAACAAAGAGTGCAATTGGAGGATGGTAATTAGATAATTTGAATTAATTGAATGAAGCATTGTAAATAATTTGAATTAATTGAATGAAGTATTATGTATAAATGGAGAATCTGTTTTAATGCTTATTACTCCTTGAAGGCTGTATGTAAAGCTGAAGTGCTAGGTCTATTAAACTGGATTTTCGTTAGTACGCTTCTGTGACCATTTTATTGTTGTTTTATTTTATTTTTGAAAATGTAGTTGTTTTTTATTAAAAAAATACCTAACCTATTAGCTTACAGGTTTGGCAAAACTTTTACCCCCCCTGTCCCCTCCAAATATTTCACAAAGCATTCTGTTTACATCTCCCCCTCCTTGCATCTCCAAAGAGCAAGTCATTAATGCTCTTTCCAAGGCCAAAAACACAGCCTGTATAGGGCCGGATGGCATTCTAGGTTGCATTTTAAATGGTCTAAAACATGAGCTATCAACTCCATTAGGTACTGTCTTCAACCACAGCCTGAGTACTGATTTTAACTGCTGAATGGAAAACAGCAACCGTCATCCCCCTTCATAAAGAGGGTACAGCAACAGACCCTGGGAACTGCAGACCCATAAGCTTAACCAGCCTTATCTGTAAGGCCATGGAATGAATCATCATGGACCTTATAAATAAGGATATAAGTGATCTCCAAACCCTTGATCTGACACAGTTTTTTTTTTTTTTCAAAGGCAGGTCTTACCTGTTAAACATGGTGGACGTCTTAGGAAATGTCCCCAGAGCCATAGAAGAAGGCAAATCTGTGCATACAGCCTACCTTGACATAGTCAAGGCCTTCGACACAGTCCCACATTCAGGCATCATTGATAAACTCTCCCAGTTGAATATCAACCCCTATGTCATCAGGTGGTTTGCTAAATGGCACACAGACAGATCACACTCAGTTAAAGTTGTGGACTTAACCTCAACCAGCAGAACTGTCACCAGTGGGGTTCCAGAGGGGTCAGTGCTGGGCCCCCTATTGTTTGGAATATAGTTCTTAGAAGTTCAGGCCAAAACAGAGGGGCTGTGGCTGACTAAGTTTGCTAACAGTTGCAAATCAGGGGCAATCATTGAATCCCCATATGATGTTGATATACTTCAACAGGGGCTTACACAAACCGATGACTGGTGCCACATCCATGGACTCAAACTCAGTACTACAAAAGGCATTATTATCCCCTTTGGTAAAAATGATATCCCTGCTGACTATCATATAAATAATAATACCCTAAGTAACAACTCAGTAGTGAGAGACTTGGGAATACAAGTTGACTGTAGCCTAAACTTTGACCACCATATGTCTACTGTGGTAAGGAAGGCATTCTAAGTCTCATTAACAAAGGCATTGCCTCATGAGCAAAAGAGATCATACCACTCTGTACTTGATCGTCATCAGGTCAGTAGATGCGTACAATGCTCCCTTTGGTATGTATCATACCAGGCACCTGCAACAACTTGAGAGACCTCAGAAATTTCTAACCAAGTAAATTCAGGGTCTCCAGCACGTCATACATTGACAGACTGAAGTCACTGTCACTGTACTCAGTAGCATACAGACTACTTAAAGAAGACTTGTGCCTGGCCAGCAGAAGAATCTTGAATCCAAACCTAATGGAAATGCTACACATCTGCAAGTCAAATGGGACAAGGGTCATCCCCTCCAGGGACTTTAACCTGGCCTGCAACATAAATAGGACCTGCTGGAGAGACAGATATGTCTCTCAGAGGTTGCCAATCTTCTGGAATAGGCTACCAATTCAGATCAAACAAAGCCCGTCTATGACCCTGTTTAAGCATAGCCTGGATGACTGGATGGAAAACTGTAAATTCCTGCTTGAGGATTTCACCTATGACTGTCTTAGATATGGTCAGTCATTGCTAACTAATTTCCTGAGTTTAGCAAGATCATTTATATTGTGTTTCTCTAGTATTATATTATGTACATACAGCTAGGCTAAAAAAGACCTTTGGGTCAAAAGCCCAGTAACCACTTAAAAGCAATTGCTTATAGCTTATACCAAAGGCATTAATCTAGAGTCACTCTTGTAAAAATAAGAGAAAATATCCTAATTCTACATATAATATAATCAGTGCACTTTTTCTCCCCACTCTGACCCCAGTCGCCGAACGTGACAGCATATTAACATTAAACTTACTTTTGTCCAGCCTTTCTTCTCTTCTTATGCAGTAAAGCCAATATTTTATACAACTAAAAAAGTACTTGTTTAGTTTAATATCCTTAACACATACAACAGTCACTAAAAAACTCCCTTCTCACATTTAAAATAGCCCTGTCTACACACTACACAAAACTGCTCACTATATACAACATGCACTTTATATCATGAAATGTTTTATACAAATATTAATAAGAGCAAACATTATTTTACTTAGTTACTTTCCCCCGTTAGTGCCCTTTTAAACATGAATGACATAAAGAGGGGTATATGCTTTACAGTCCACCCACAAGGTTAACAATGTTAACAAACATCCAGCCTTTTCAGACACTTTTTCTTGCAAAGCCACATTTGACAAATGTGATTGATGCTTTATAGTTTATCATTCATTAACTAATTTCAATGTTGATGGTCTTCTTCCTGTTCATCTCCACCTCCCATCACCAAACTCTGGTTCAAGTCCAAAGCACTCCTGATTCTAATAATCAACTCCTGTGCTTTTTTCGGTCTCTCAAGCATTTTCCTTTGGAATATTAGAATACATTTCACTTTCAAAGTTTCTCCATGAACCATACTATCAGGAGAATGAGAAGCAGAGTCCCCTTCTGCTTGCTAGCTCCCTTTTTGGTTGTATGAACTTTTTCTATTTCCTCCTTGACTTGTTCTGCATTAAAAATAACTTTGATCCCTGAGAAAGAAAATACTCAGACAATGAGATACAAGCTTGAATCTTACAACTGCCTCTTGTCATTCCCTGATTGCTGGGATAACTTTGTGTTTCTTCTGCCTGGTGTACATTGAACTATAATTTTATAGAGATACTCTGCTGTCTCTAGTTTTTAATACTTTGCCCTTCTGCAACAGTTTTGTCAGGATCAACTCTTTCTGCTGGTATGATTGCATCTTTAGTAATACAGGTCTTGGCTGCTTTCTCATGGCCTGGTTTTAGCATACACTCGATGTATCCTTTCAGTTAACAAATCCTGCTGTAGAACACCAGTTCAGTGTCTTATTTGTACTTTCATAAAATTAATATGGTCTGTTCCTTCCAGTTTCAATGGGCAAGCTGTCTTGTAAATCCATTTTTTGAAATAGCTAATCTCGAGAAGCCAAATACTCAGCTTTTTGTCATTTCATCCTCTGATTTTTATAGTTTTATAGATTCATCTGAACAGCTACTTAAAGCTTGTTCTATTTTTTCCAGCCTTTTCTTATTGAGTTGATATATTCCTTCAGTGTTTCATTTATTTTAATTATCCTTGAGTACATTTGATTTATTTTTCCTCTAAATTACTGGAAGCCATCCCTTGAACCAAAGCTGAAACATGAACTGTTTTTTGATGAACAGCTGCAGAATCCTTCCTAGACAGTGTTTTATCTTCACTTTTCTGGTTGATTTTCTTTCAGGTTTTCCAAATTTCTACTTTGCTGGCATCCAGGCAGTGTGCTGATTAGCCAGTAACTTACTTTTATCAAAAAACAGATTCAATGTCACTCCTTTTTCTCAGTTTCTGTTTTCATACTGGGAGAGCTGAAGTTAAGTTGCTGATCAGTGTACATCTATCTTGGAAGTCTACAGAATAAAGCTTCAATACTGAGCATGTGGCAAAGCAATTTAGAAAGATAGTGTATAATGACACACTTTACAAAGATTGCTGATCCCACCCAAACTGAACAATTCAGACCTATTGTTAATATTTCCTCATTAACCAAAACACTTGACAAAAAATATTAAAATTCATTCAAAAAAACTAAGATTTCATCTCATATCAATATGGATTTAGACCAAAATGTAGTAGTAGTACTACTACTGTTGTATTTCAAGCTACTGATCTTAGGTTTAATGAGATAGACAATGGAATCTTTACTGAAGCTATCAACTTTGATCTTAGGAAAGCCTTAGATCTAGATCATAGGAAAGCTTTTGCTATAGATGACTACTCACTACATTTCCATTAGTGTTCCAGTGATGGCTTCTCCAGTTAAGCTCTCCTCTGGTTTAACAGCTGTCTTTCCATTAGAGCTTTCATGTCTTCTTCAACTACACTTTCTATATTAAAGCCCTTCTTCAGACAGGTATTCCATAGAGGTCCATTTTTGGTTCCATTGTCTTCTTTCTTTTCATTAGCAATGTCCCTGCTGACCTTTCTCAACATAAAGTGATTATTTTTTTCCTTATGACGTCTTTCTAGATAGAAATACAGAGAACTGCCCAGACTTTCAGTCCTTAATTTAAGATGATTTCAATAAAATTAAGTATTGATTCATGTAGAATATAATTATTATTATCACCAAAAGTAAATAATTTTGCCTTCAGAATTTTTCAGTGACTTTCTTTCTCCCCTAAGAATCTTTGACTATACTGAAGATGCATTCTGTCTAAATGAAACTTACAACTACTTGGGTCTTCTCCTTTAGTCCTCACTAACCATTTATTATCATGCTGATATTACTATTTTTGAAGTTCTAAACTGGCCTGAGTTTCCTAACAGACTAACCAACCTCCTCATCCCTGAAAATCATAACTTGAATACACTCTTCCTTTCATAATCCAAAGAAATTACAACAATTAATCCATACTGCAAACAGCTATGAATAAAATTCATCATTATTTTAGCCTAGGTGGCAAAGAAATACCCTATTGTTTAATGCTAAGTCCAAGAAATGCTCTTTCAATTGTCAGAATGGTCAATCTTACTCTTCACTGTGACTGGCTATAAACTTACTTTTTTACTTCTACCCTCCTCTTGTTCGTATATTGTATATCACTTCTAATCACTACCCATTAAGACTTCCTCGGCCAGCCGAATGGAACAACTTTACACAGATATTCATTGATTTTCTCCCCTGCTGAGTAAAGTTTCCATTAATTTGCTCTTGCCATTTAGAACACTTTACGGATATTAGGAACCTTCATAGTCTTCACATATTCTGGAAAACTTTTCCAGAACATTTCTCTGAGTCTTCTCAGTGCAAGTACTTTCATGTTAACCACTAAAATACAGCTTAATCCTCCCCAAATACCACCTAATTCCTCTTACAACAGCTACACTTTGTCCTTTTTCATTTTGTTCAACCCTTTGCCTTTATTCATCAACTATATGTCTTTTCTTGTATTCTTGTTACAGCATGCTTTACTTTAATACTGATTTGTAAGCATTTTGTGTATGTTTTTATATTCATCTTAATTACCGCATAATTCTTTTAGATATAATTTATTTTGCTGTATTACCTCTGGCCCCTGATCATGTCTAAACAAATTACAAATAAAATAAAATAAATGCTCTTCCAGCTCTTCTAGTGTTAGAAAGGAAAACATAGACATAGTACTTTTCCCCATAGGATGCAGATGCGAACAGTGTCTCATATTCTGAGTGAAGGCAATCTTGCACCTTTGGAAGTTGGATGGCTCACTAATTGCATAGCAAGGTGAGGCACACATTTGCCAAAAATGAGAGAGGGTCAGCTTTTGTGTTAGGGCATCTGGAAAACTGTGCTAACCTATCTTAGACAGTTTGGAACTGATTCTGATACATGTTTGCGACTGGGGATTGCTCTTGGCATGTTCTCTTAATTTACAATCTTGTCTCCTTACTGGACAGGATTTAGGAAGTCATTTCAGTTCCAGAGAATTCTACCATCCAACCTGTAATCAAGTACATGTCTCTCCAGGGAATGAGAAGCCTGACCATCATCTAGCTGTCAAATCAATTCTCAGCCAAGATGAACAGCAGTCCAAACTTCAGTCCTCTCCTGATTTTGGTCATACAGCTGTCTCTTCCTAGGAGTCCAGAAATGTTCATAGTATACCATTTTTGTGGCAAGTATTGAATATCACTAGTACTTTTCTTGGATGGTTTTATGTCAACTAAGTTTTATTACATTATAGGCCCATTCCTGATCATAGTCAATTCTTCAGTCCCAGGATTAAAACTGTAAAAAGTTACACCATGAACTTCAGATTGCCAAGGCTTCTAGCCCCTCTGTGATACAAAATAATGGAGCTTTTCTTTTCTTTCAATCTTATAGTTTACTTCTTAAATGGTCAGTGTGAATATCTAAGTAGCTAACCCCTTTGTCCTCCTGATTGATCTGATTACTTGTCAAAGTTTCATCATCTCTTCAGATTTGGGATTGCAACCTGTCCTATGTATTTTTAATTCCATCTTGCCTTATAGCAGATTATTTCTAGCAGTTTAGGAAGGCTTCTGAAAGCTGCTTTGCAGTTATTGAAGCATCCACTGTGTTTTATTATCTTGACAGAATAATGCTTTCTTTGTCAATCCTCATCTGATTAGCTGCCTTCCTTTGAACATATAAACCACTGAGAGGAGGCACAATTCTGATGTAGTTGACAGGTGCCTTAGTTGAAATGTTGCTAAATTTAAAGTTTTAAATCAAATGCCAAGTCAAAGCTTAGCCTTAAGTCTGTTGGCATTTTTTTCACCTGCTATATGACCCGATGTGTGATGCTTTGCACTAATATTGCAGTCATTTCAACAATACTACTAGATAAATCAATTTGAAAAGGTACCCTCCACAGACACATATTGGGCACATCTTGCCTGCAGTAGATGTATGTTTTCCAGTGAGAATATCTTACAGCAGCCATTCCACTGAAGAAAACACTACCATATCCAATACATATGCTAAGTTTAAGGTGATCAGTGTAGTTTTTGGTAAAGTCCACTCATGCTAGGGACAAAGACGCAGTTCTCTTAATGACCATCAGAAACTACTAGATTAAACATATCTTGATTTGGAAGAAACTTGTCAGAAGAAGATCACTGCAACAATTTTGCTGCTGCCAACTCCTCCTAAAAAACAGCTGTATCAACACTTTTTAGAATGAACACATTGGGTTCTTTGCTCTCTCTTTTACTGAAATTGACCTCTCCACATTATAATTTTCAAACTGTAAACTACCTGGAACTGTTCTGCATTCTGAATAATTGGTAATGTTCAAAAAAAATTGAATGAAACAAGAAAAGACTCTTCAGTTGTTGGTCTTATACTATGTTTATTTTGAGTAGGTCAAACTTGCTTTTAGGGTCAGCTTCTAGTTAAGTTCATTGGGACTACACAGAATGAAAGGAAATAATGTAAGATTATCTGTATTTAAACTCATGCCATATAAGGTACATCACAAATGTTATCTCTGCAATATATGCCTATTTTTTTATTTGGTCTGCTCCTTATAACATGCCATTGCAAAGTTTATTCTGTGTTTAACAGCAATACGTGTGACATCTGGTACAGATATAAGTTCTTGGTTTCTAAAATCTTGAATTTACTATGCAGTCAGCATTGCAGTACTGCTAACCCTTGATTTTAGTATTGGCAGATACCAACTTTCAGACTGCTGCTTAAGCAAACCCAGACAGTGTAGGAAGGCAAGCACATGTGGTAGGTAGCGTATGTCTTCCTGTGGGTTGTTCCATGAAGCTAAGTCAAATGTTTTTCAGTAACTGAGGTCAGTAGGTCACCATTATGCTTTACTTTAATTAGTTTATTATTATCAAAAAATGCATTCTGAGACTAATAAAGATAAAAAATAAGTAAACATATAGCCTATTCTGAGAATAGTAAAGAAAAATAAACAAAGATAGTAGATTGTGATAAACCATTAAGAAAAATAAAGAAATAAAAAAGAATAAAAGATCAGTACTTACATTCTGTGGGTTGTGTTGACTGCTCCTACACTGTGTCCTTGGTTTGAAAACTGGTAATACTGGGGACAATATGGGGAGTCACGTTCACCAGCATTCATTAAACAGGAATGAATCAATGCACTGTCTTTCTGCAAGAGTGACCTGATTTGGAATCTAAAGGAGTTTTAACATTTCTAGTTGGTGTGAATAGTTTCATGGTGATTTCAATCATCAAGCCATATTTTTAACCACTAAATCAGTGCTTCTGTTGTTTCTGAAGGTGTTTTGTTAATGGTACTGCTGGAAGAAATTGTGTCATCAAAATTAGTTAGTAGCAGATAAAGGAAAGTGTCAGCTGTAAATACAATATCATAGTCTCATACACATCTTACTATACCTTGTCATAGCCACAGCTAGAGGAAGCAGTCTTCAAGAATACCCTCCTTTGAATCTGTTCTAGTGTTGACATTTAACAGGTCTTAAATACCTACTTAAGCAGAGGGTTGACTGAGTTTCCTGCTGAATTCCCCTTCCATAGAGAGGAGACTGACTCTGATCAGGGAATTTCTGACAGCTCTTGAAATCAGGCAGGATGAATTGACACCTGCCAGAAGCTTAATCCCACATATTGGGTGTTTTACTGCAACACTGATTCTCATGTTTGAACATCTTCAGTTGTGAGAAGTACCATGGCACAACTATATGTTTATAGCTTTCTTTTTAGAGATACTGCTAATTCCCACTAGTTGGAAGAAAAACATGGCCTGAGAAAAAAATCTGTATCATTTGTCCAGAGGCCAGAATATAGCTTGTAGTCATGACCCCCCCCCCCAACACATACCATGAATTCCAGACCTGTGTTTGAGCCTAGCCATCAGATATTGGAGTCCATTCTGTATATTTTTTTGTTTTTCTGGGTGACTACTGTTATTAGCAATAGCTGGTAGTAGAATCTGGTCAGACTTATGCCAATGGTTTAGGGTAGCTTGTGGTACTAAAATACTGAGTTGCAGCTCAATCAAATTAAAAACTGCTTTAAATATGCGGTGTTTGTTTTTCCTCTTAAAAATAGTTAACTTTCAAATTTTATGACTCAAAATTCTGAACATGTGAAGCTGCATGATATTCTGATTTCCTTAAATAAAAAGAACAGCTTAATCAGTCTGGATGCTCTTTAAACAGTCTAACCTCATATTCTCTGGTTCAGACTAAGGGAATTATTCTTTATAACAGGTCATCTTGTCGTTTCCCAGAAGAAGAAATGGCACTCTAGTGGGGACTGTCTTGGCTGCTAGACAAAGCAGGAAGTAGCTATTTCACACTGGCTCAGTTTTTTTCAGGTGACTGGTTCCTGAGGCCAGTTCTATGAAAAGTGAAAGAACTCTTGAGCATGACCTTTGATGATGTGAGCAAATGTGGTAAAATGTGTTTTTTCACAATTAAATACATTTTATTAAATAATACTGATATCTGCTACTCTGCTGCATGCTGTGGGTGTTATTTTGACTGTATTCTTCTGTTCAACAGTCCCACTGCCAACAGGCTTGTGGGACAGTATGGATCTTAATTTCTTTGAATTTCTAAGCAGTAATCTTATGATCTATTATCTATCTGCAAACCTACTAATTCACCTCTTCAAATGCTCAGTGCTTGACATATACCTCTTTTCTACTATAATAGTTGCCTCTACTTTCATATAAATGTAATCTAATTAGCAAATGTATGTGTACTTGTTAATGTGTGTTAATTTATTTTCTGTTCATGTATATTACCTAATGGCTGTTTAAAACTGATTGTAATATGTTTGAGCTTTTTCTCTCTGGGTCCCCACTGAAAAGTTTTTTTTACTAAACTCAGTCAGGCAAACTTGGCAAACAAAAGCAAAATAAATAAAATAATTTTTTTTTTTCTTTTATACAGTTAATGTATTTTTTGTGTGTTGTGTGTTTCCACATATGCATGGGAAGGGTTGGTTGCAATGGGTTGCACTGTACATGTGTGACAGCAATGGGTTGAAATGCCTTACTGAGCCATTGATTATTTATTCATTATTTTGATCACAGTCAGACATCTGAGGTGTAAATAAGCAATAAAGTGGTTGTAACTACTGAGTAAATTGACATCTAATGTATAAAAAGATTCTGCCTGCTGTTGTTATTTGACAGTATGTAGTCATTGCAGGGGTAGTGTGCATTTGAGTGTAATATGTCAAAATATATTATTGTGGTCATTATTTTTTTATTTGATCACAGTCAGACATATGAGGTGTACACATTCAATAAAGTAGATATAACTGGTGGATACTGCGGTAGTCTCTGGATGAATCAGACTTGGCAAGATAGTGTGTGCTTGAGTGAAAGCAGTTGAAATACATTGTTGTGTCCATTCTTGTATATTTATTCACAAACATCTGAGATGTAAACTATCAATAAAGTGCCTACAAATACCTCAGATGCTTGAAACAGAGATCCATATGTAATAACTCTGGAATTCATTCTGAAGGGGGGAAGAAACTGCTAGAAGTCTATTTGGAATATGTAGTACTGTGTGTTATATATGTAAGAATTGAAACCATGCTCAAGGTTGACTCTGCTGTAAAATAGCCTCATTGCATTCCAGTTAGTGTGCACAATCTGTTGATTCTTACAGCCTCCCTTGACTTCCACTGCATGTGTTATACAAGTAGTGTTTTGTCTGAGAGTCAATTAATTTTAGTAATTACTGTACCAACTGGTAGAATAGTAACTATTACATGGTAGCTGTCAGACTATAATTGTAAGTATCACATTCATTTGTGTTGACACTGGACTATCCTTAGATCACCACACATCCTCTGCTGTAAGGAAGTCCTTTTTCATTTAACAGCTTACATTTAAAGGTATGCAGATCCAGGGATGAAATTATTCCACTGTACTCTCTCTATACTTATTAGGTTGATTATTGAGCACAATGCCCATTTCAAAATATTCCTGTCAAAACACGTGTTACAACTGAAATTACCACAATGTCTTCTCATTATAATAACAGGGTCCCAAATCATAAAAAACTATGAAGTCCATCTCATAGCCTTGTCCTTCTTCATAATACTATACAGGTACTGAGAGGTGACCTCTGCCTTGCATATACAGCTTCAACAGACCTTATTCTGTCATCATTGCATATGTTTTCACTCAGTTGTTCAATACCCTTGTAAAAACATTATCTTCTAAACAGATTAGAAAATGTTCTGTATAGATCAGGTATTGTTCCTTTTGCATTTGTCATTTTTACAGATGTATTTAATTTTCTGTCATGTGACTGTTACCATTTATTGCACTATTTTTTAAAAGGAGCCTTTAAACTCAGGATTCACTATAAATGGATTTCCCAGTTGGACATTTGCATACCACTAAAAATACCGGGCATAACAATGTGTTTCTGTATTTTTTGTTTGTGTGTAATAAATTACAGTGAAATAGAATTTGGGGGAAAAGGATCTTGTGAGTACAATAAGAAGAATGCTGGTCTAAATGAAAAAACTAAATATGAAAGGCTTTTATAAATGTACAGTTTAGGATAATATTCTCCAAAATAAGAAGTTTTTTTTCAAATGTCCTGTTTCTCAGCGCTGAATTGTATGATACATTTTGACTAATATTTCATTACTTAAAGGACTGTTTGCTTATATGATTAGCTTCAGTTTATAGAAGCTCATTGTGTTAATACATGCAAGTTGAATTTTTTTCAGCAAACTCAAAGCTTAGAGAAAGGGCAATCACAGAGAAAGAGTGAAACAGATTTTTTTTCAGTATGTTAGTGGTTCCTCTTTCTTTGAGGTGCACCAAACTCAGAATACGGATAATAAAGTAAGGGGGGGGGTGGTTACTGTCCTACAAAATAATGTTTATTTGATTTTTCTGTTGTGTAATGTATTTGCTTCAGAGAACTGCAACCATGGAATTGTGATATGTGGTTTCTGGTTCTGAGGACATGGTAGAACCTTTTTGTGCAATGCACCCACTATTTAAATGCTATTTTGGTTAAGAGGAATGTTCTTATGGCATATGTGATGTATATTTGGAAAACAGAAAGAGTGTTTATTTAATCTTGGTAAGGAAAAGTACACCTTTTTTCAGGTAACCAGTCATACCATAGCATAGCATTAAATATCTATAGTCTTTCAGATAACCAACTACTCTATATAAAACAAATATACAAGATAAAAAACCTGCAACATGAAGCAACTTATAAATGCATAAATTTCTAAAACTAGCAACATAGTTTGGTATATGGAAGTGTGAGGTTATAAAGTGAAGAATTATACGTACAATCAGCCTGATTTGGTAAATTCCATTTCGCCACACAAAATTGAACAAATTGTATTTGCTGAATGGGGATGTACAGTTTAGCTCTGTGGAATGGTGGGATGCTGGGGTCTTTTTTGCATGGGGAGCTGCGGCAGTTTTGTCCTCACATAAAACAGATATGCTTGTGTTTTTGTTTTGCACAGTTTCATCTTAGAAAATGTCATTCAGTTAAGACATTCTGCTGTATCACAGTTTTATAACTTGTAAAAGAAGGGCAGAGAAAGAAAAAGAGGTGCCACTTTTTATGTTAAGGAAGATAAAGAATCTTTGAGGAAAATATGAAAAGATGAGAATGTGAGAACTGATTACTGGGGGTTAGATTAGAAGAAAATAGTGAAGGCAGATGTCTGGTAAAGGACTGAGTTTGAGCTGAGGGGCTTGTTTCTCATTTCTGTTAGTGTTCACTCCATAATAAGCACAACATGCCCCTATGTTTGTAATGTAGAATCATTTGTGTAGCCACTGAAGTATACATCAATAAATATTAACGTGCTTAAAGACATAAAAAGTATTAAGTAAGTGTAATGGTACAGGTACTTGAGAAAGTGAAAACAGGTGCTTTTTGAAAGGGCATTTTTCAATGTCAGGTTAAAGTACTTTACTCTTTCTCAGCTGCTCTTGTACTGTCCCAAAATGTGTTTATCAAAGTACTAATTATCAAATAAAAGGGATAAATGACCAGTAAAGCATAAAAAAATCACACTATGGTGAGCGCTTTCATCCCCCAAGGACTTCTTCAGACTACATAAAAGCACAAAACATAATTGCTTTAAGTACAAATAATTGTCACATGATAGATCACTTAATTGTGTATTTTTCAAGCCATTTTTTAAATAAATAAATAAATACATATAAAATTATATAAATAAAATTATCCATGTGATTCAAACCCAGTTTGGTACAGGCATTTCATTTTACCTGCCAAACATTTTCTCTCCAGTCCCACATCTCTTTTATAGCATCTTTGCTATAGACTGAATTTATTGATTCCAAAAAATTAATGTAAAAGTGCAGCCATTATATCCTAATGCCAGTTTTGCCAAAGCATTCAATTCATCCTTCATCCTAACAGGTATATGTGTGTATCTATATTTTTATCTATCTAAATGTGTGTGTGTATATATATATATATATATATATATATATATATATATATAAAACACACACACACACACACACACAAATAGCTTATACAATGCTCAAGAGGTTCTACCAATGCATAAGATTGAACAAACTGTGCAGTATGCAATCTAAATAACATTCCCTGCCTTGCATGTCAAAAAAGGAATATCATATAATGTTCTTCTTAAATAAATATTTCGCTCCCCTATCATAAAAAAATACGATTACAAGCCCATAGATTTGCATTCCTCCTCTTTTCTCATTTTATATAGATTTTATTATTTTATAAATCTTTAATGTTTCTGCCCATCTGTTAAATAAAATTGGGTGCTGTACCCATCCACTAATTCAGCTGTGTTTGGAAACAGATTAATATTTTTTCAATTATTCCAGACAACTTTCTTACTTTCATCCATATCTACCAAATTTAATAATTTCATCAACAATGCTTTATCTATTTTCTTTCTAGAAAATGTATCACTGCCAGTCAGTCAGTAAAATCTATGGGTTATATTTACCATTTTCTTGAATAATTCATTTCTTTTTCATCAGTTGCATCAGATAACTGCTCTTTCAAATATTATCTTTAAGCAACAGAGCTTCTTGTTCAAATCTGCATTGAACCTGTGTTAATCTGCTGGTCCTAATCACTTGCCTCTTAATTACATTCCATTTTAGTTACTGAGGATATACACTGGTATAATACAAGTAGTTATTACTGTTAATTTGTTTGTGAACTAGAGCTGTTCTAAATCTTTCATGTTCCTTGATTAATAATATATCTAAAAACTAATATGCACCAGACCAGAGCACATTATAAATTATCAAAAAAAAAAAAAACTAATGCCATTCGAAAAAACTAAAAAAGTCACTTAATAATTTAAATGTATGTGACTGTAATATACAAATATCATCTATAAAACACTCATAATTTTATATTTGTCATAAAACATTATTTAAAATATGAATCTCTTCTCATACTGTCATATATAAATTGTCAAGGCTGAAAGCAATAATTGCCCCATAGCTATGCCATTTTTGTCAAAAAATATTCCTTAGAAAATAAAATTGTTCATTAAAATTATATTGAATGTTTCAATTTTTACTCTAATCAGAAAGAGTGAAGGAATGGAGGTGATGTGATATTTGCAAAAGGGATTATAAAAGCTTCTATAGAAATAGCACTGCTTATAAGTAAGACTTATGTAGATGAAGAATACATAATACACAACTGAAGGTGAAATAAGTATAAAGTAAAGGTAACAAAATGTTTTGATTGAAAGAGATATAGATTGATGGGTGGAATTGTCTGATGTACTTTGTTCCTTATGGGAATGCAAACAGTTTTAAGAAAGCAGAGGACTGGTGCAAGTGAAGATGTTTAGTTTAAATGGGATTGCTACCATTGGTTAGACGCAAGTATTAGACTTTGGCGTTTTCCATTGCATTTCGTATGTATATATAATTAGTCTTATGAATTAAAGATTTTAGAAACAGAATGGTCAGTGTTATGATCTGAGACTACTTTAAGCTACATTATGGAAGTGGTTTAGTAGAGAATGGATAGATTCAATTTTTTTGTTTTTATTATTAATTTTTTTAGATTCAAGCTTTTAATAATTTCATAGCTGAATTTTGGGGTGCAATTTTCTACATATGGATGGCATTAATCCAGTACAATGTAAGTTGTTGTGTTTGATAGAATATTGCCACAAGATCCATTCATGTTGGTATTGTGATTAAAGATATTTACTGGCCTCTGGAAAATTCTTTATTTTTTTATCCTTCATTAGCATTCATATTATGGGGGAAGGTAGAACTGTTCCATGACCAGGTAATCTGGTTTACCCCAAGACAGGCCAGGACTGAATGGTGACTAAAACTGTGCCTCTAATCATAGAACAGTAAGCTATCCTTTCTCCCCATTGGTTGGTAATTCCACACTGAACTGCATGTTGGCCACTCTTGTATGTAATCTTGCAGCTGTCTCTCTTACTAAACTATGTGTTGACTAACATCAAACTATTTGCCAGATAGAAATCTAGAATGGCCTTTCCTTCTTAAATCCTGTTGCCATGTGCCATTCTTGGGTGAATTTGAGGTGGAAACAGTCAGCATGTTTTTTTTTTTTTTTTTTTGAGAGGTGGGAGGAGCCACACAGAGACACAAGTAGAACATGCAAACTCTATACAGTCATTCGCTGGAGGTCAGGATCAAACCTTGTACCTTGTGCATGCATGGTGAAGCCTTAACCATTATGCCAACTAGTATCTATAGATATACTTCCTCCTAGTATGGAAGGGACACTGGAGTAGAATCAGCAATTGCAATGTCAACCCCAGTGAGACAGTAGGCTCACAGCATAAACCACTGGTTGTCACAATCAGCTGCAAGCAGTGGTCAGAGAAACCGCGAAGATCAACAGAGACTAGGCTGAAGGCCTGGTCCTTGATTGGAGAGAAAGCACATGAGTTCAAGAAATTACTCCGGGCTCTAGTACTTCAAGATGAAGAAGGAAAAGGTGGAGTTGAAGAAGAATGGCACCACCCCAAAACAACATGTGTGAGGACTGCAGAACAGGTATATGGCCAAGCCAGGTGTGGAAATAAGATACATGAGAAAAGCTGGTGGTAGAAAGCAGAAGTATAGAAATTCATCAAAAGAAAGAAGAAGTGCAGGAAAAAGTGGGAGATAGAAAAGATGGACCAACTAAGAAGGAATACTGGTTGGTTAACAAAGAGGCTAATAGAGGAGTTGTAATAACAAAGAACAAATCATGAGAGGCATACTACCACCTTCTGGAAAATGGAGATCAAAGGCAGATGGAAGGAATACATTCCACAGCTTCTGAATGAAGAAAACCCCACAGAAGTTGTATTGCCCCAGCCACAGCCTATGACTGAAGAAGAGGAAGAGCCCACATTAGAAGAAGGAAGAACAGCGCTAAGGAAATGAAGTCAGGGAAAGCAGCAGTCTCAGATGAGGTCACAGCACATATGCTCAAGATGTTGGTAGAGATAGGGGAAAAATAGTTCTTAATGGGTACTCATAGCAGTATGGAGAGAAAGGCATATCCTAGATGACTGTACAGTAAGCAGTTAGTGCCAATGTGCAAAAATAAAGGGGACATCCACAACTATGGGTAGTACAAAACCCCTTTCACAGTACATCAAAGTTCTGGAGAGGGTGATTGATAAACGAATATGCAGAGTAGTAGAAAGTATGTTGGAGATGAGCAGTTTAGATTCAGATCAGGGTGCAGCACAACCAACCCAATATTTACAGTGAAAGAGATAGTAGAGCGGAAGCTAGAACATCGAACCTGTAAAGCGGAGATCTCCATACAGCACGGAACAGGTAATTTTCCCTTTTCCTTGCTGTAGTGCAGTCTCAGAGTTGGTCTATTTAAATAGTGGGGGTGTGGAGGGTGCAGGGGGCTTGCCCCCCTGCAAAAACATCCTAGAAAATTTTTTTGTATTTGCTTTACAGGTTTGATGTTTTAAAACATTGAATGTGAGAGTGTTCAATCTCGCCGTTTGTTCTTACACATGGGTTCGGAGCCGATCCTCGGCTCTGAGTCGGCCGCTTGGCAAAGCTCTGCATCGAGAAGAAGCTCGAGACCAACCTTTCTCCCACAATTCCCCTCTGCCTTTACCTCAGATCTAGTTTGCCGCTGCAACGTTCGCATCATTTTTGATGAGCCAGGACCACCTGACAGATAAGATTACTTTTTATCTAAGAATTTTAGATAATTTTTTCTCCTAGTTCACCTTTAAGTTTTGTGTGTGTGTGTGTGTGTGTGTGTGTGTGTGTGTGTGTGTGTGTGTGTGTGTAGTGAGTCGAGGGTTTCTCTCGTGTACGTATATATTTTTTATATATATATATATATATATATATATATATAGATATAGATATAGATATAGTAAGTTAGTTCCCTCGGGGCCTACCCCACCCACTAAACTTCTAAAACTACTGCTGGATTTGACAAACTACTGGATTTGACTGAACTTACTGGCTTTTGACATTATTATTGGCTGTTACTGCCTGTTCAAGACTGTGTGGAATTGTATAGTCTTACTGGATTTGGCTATTATTGTATTATTATTATTATTATGTCTGAGAAAGCTAAGTCAGGCTTCAAACGGTGCCAATGTGGACAGAAAATGTCTGTCACAGACAACCATAGTTCCTGCGTCTACTGTCTTGGCCCTCTCCATCTGCAAGAAGACTGCTCCATTTGTCATTCTTTTAGTGGAAGGGTCATGACAGATAGGCGCAGGAAACTCATGGATAGAGACCTTTTGAAGCCTGCATTCCAAGAGTCTCTGGATGCATCGGACCAGACATCTAAATCCTTGAAGGAATCTAAGACGTCGGAGCCCATGTCATTGGCTCCGAGCTCTTCATTTAAAGTTTGCTCACCGGTTCCACAGACCTCGGGGCCGAGTGTTGAACTTTTGTCTGTTACCGAGCCTCGAGTCTTGGAACCGGTGATGGAGCTTCCACCTCCTGTGCTCTTGAGGTCAGCTCCGTCTTCGATTCCTTCGACGCGTTCTTCTAGACCCCTCTCCGACACTGATGTAGACCTCGTGGTGCAGAAATTAATGGAGAATACGGCCTTGTCCAAACTCATCTCAGTCTCTTCCCAGTTGGTGTCGAGACTTGAAGGCCTTCCCTTATCTCCATCTGTTCCTCCTCTGAGGCCTATTCAGTCTTCGGAGCCGGGAGAGGCTGATCTGATGATCATGGAGCCCTCGATGCCAGAACCGTCCTTCTCTCGTTCGGCACCATTCACCTCGACTCCGACGGACCCATTACCGGAATCGCGGAGCCGACGATCCATCCTTGGTTCGGGGACCGAGAGTCGGACCGATGTTTCGGTTCCGACTCTCCCGCTTGGTGCCTCGGCTCGGATCGACTCGGCTCCGTCCTCGGGGTCGATGCCCTCGGTCCCCGCCTCGGGGATCCCTCCGCTTTCTTCGGAACCGAGGGATTCCTCGACTCGGGACCCGGGGGCCTTCGACCTCATGAGGAAGGTGTTGTCGACTCAGACAACCACTTCAGCGAGACAGCTTCTCCTTCCCATAAAGGTTCGTTATCCTCGTCTGCACCCACGGCTACATCAAAGCGTCGAGCACCGGTGTCTCAGCCGCCCCCAGAGGGAGCCCCCTCTTCCTCGGAGGCTTCATCGGATGCCCCCCCGAGGAAGTTCCAAGGAAAAGATTGTGTAAGAGGAGACACTTGGATTCTCCACAAGAATCCTTAACATCGGACACTGACTTAGATGAGTCAGAAGGGTCCCCGAAATCACCCTCAGAGGATGTCTCTTTTTCTGACATCCTGGAGATCCTGAAACAGAGAGCTGATTGGCAAGCCCTACCACCTTCTGAGGATGAGTCAGTCTTGCTGAAGGCATTCGGTGCTCGCCCTTCTTCCTCCTGGTCACTCCGCCCTTCGATGAGTTGATGGAACTGATTGCTCGAAGGGCATGGGAGACACCTGACACAGTGGAGCCAGTCCCTAGAAAGCCTAATAAATATATTACTGCCCCTCAAGACAAGGCTTATCTCACAAAAGGAGTTCCAGTGGACGCTATGGTGGTGGCAGCGGCCACTAAAAAGGAGATGTCTGAATCTCCCTCATCTGTCCATCTGCCTAACAGAGATTCTAGGACTATGGACAGGTATGGGAAGCGCATTTTTAGTTCAGTGGCTTTTTCCATGCGATCGCTGAACTATTTGACGCATTTCACATGGTTACAGAGGGATCTAATCAAAGAGTTGGGAGATACCCTCCAGGGTACTACAGATGCTGCTGTCTCAGAGAAAGTTACAGCACAACTCAATACCCTTACATCTATTGTGAACTCGTCCATGAGGCTCATTTCATATGCAGCCGAAGGATCGAGTAGGGCTGCGGCTTCAGCGATTGCTCTTCGTAGACAATCCTGGATGCGTTATGTTCCTTTGCGGAAGCCTTCAAGTCTTCCTTTACTAACGCCCCATTTGACGGTGCCACTCTCTTTGGCCCAAAAGTAAAGGAGACCCTTACCCGGTGTGAGCAAGAGGGAAAGACTCTGTCTGCTGTCAGAGTCCGTTTTTCCACCCCATCCAGACCGTACCCCAAAGGGCAACGTGGTGGAAAAATGTGGTTTCGAAAACCCCAAGGCTCTTTCCCAGGCACACAGGGTGATGCCCCCTCTAGAGGCAGAGGGGGGGCAGAGGTGGAAGACGTCGCCCTGGTGGCAGAGGGGGTCCGCAAAACCAAGGTGACAGGGATACACTCTCTGGGAAACCTTTCCAGCACTCCTGAGAGGAGGCCCGGCTGTCCTACTCTGGAGGCAGTCAGGGGTTGCTTAGCTTTATACCCTCAGGCCTGGCAAAGTCTTACATCAGACAATTGGGTAAAAAGCATTATTACCAGAGGTTACAGAATTCCGTTTCTATTACCCCCATTTCCACAGAAAAGACTCCCAGATGTACCGCCCCATCTGCGAGACCCTGCAGCTATAGAAATTTCAAAGCTGCTAGAAAAAAGAGTCATCCAACCAGTCCCGGCGGACCAAAGAGGATTCAGAACTTACTCAAGGTTCTTTTTAGTTCCAAAAAAGACAGGGGACTGGAGGCCAATTCTGGACCTAAGCAAACTCAATACCATCGTCAAGAAAGCAAAGTTCCGGATGGTCACGCTTCAATCGATCCTTCCATTCTTACAGAAGGACGACTGGATGTGCTCAATAGATCTAAAGGACGCGTACTACCACATCAAAATGGCCAGGGCGTCCAGGGATCACTTGTGCTTCTGGCTGGGAGCCAGTCACTTTCAGTTTCGAGCCCTGCCCTTTGGTCTGACCTCAGCCCCCAGGGTCTTCACCAAATGTATGGCAGTGGTAGCATCTCACTTGAGACGCCTAGGATTCCAGGTGTTTCCATATCTGGATAACTGGCTCCTTACTGCCACCACCGAGCGTCGACTGATTCAGGCCAGGGATTACACACTAGAACTCTGTGTTCATCTCGGAATTTCCGTAAATTTCAAAAAATCTGTATTACAGCCATCACAGCATATCTCATTCATAGGAGCAGAATTGGATACTCATTGCTTAATTCTAAGGCTTCCTCCAGAAAGAATAGCCTCCCTACAAAATCATATATCTCTTCTCCTGTTGTCCAAAAAATCCCCGGCAAAACTGGTTCTGAAAGTTTTGGGTCTCATGGCAGCTTCCCTCATTGCGATACACTTGGGAAGACTGCACATGAGAGTCCTTCAATGGCTGCTATTTGCACAATGGTCGTTCCATCAGTTACCCCTGACACACGAAATTCACATCACGAACATCTGCAAATTGCACCTATCTTGGTGGCTTCAGACTTGCAATCTCTCCGGCGGCCGACCATTTGTGCTACCCACTCCAACAGCTACAGTGACCACGGACGCTTCCCTGATAGGGGGGGGGGCATCTTTCAGGGACAGACAGTCCAAGGTGAGTGGACCAATCTAGAGTACAATCTGCACATCAATGTTCTGGAGATGAGGGCAGTGTTTCTAGCGTTGCAACACTTTTCTCCCCTTCTACCTCTACGGACCATTGCAGTTCAGTTGGACAACATGTCCGTAGTCTGGTACATAAACAAACAAGGGGGAACCAAATCTTATCAACTATGCAGAGAGGCCATGAGAATTTGGCAATGGGCAGAGTCCACGGGTCGCTTTCTGATAGCAATGCACATCCCGGGGTTATCCAATGTCATAGCGGACAGGTTGAGCAGAGCCATCCTGTTACCTCACGAGTGGTCCCTCAAACGAACAATTGCAGACAAGATATTTCGCAAGTGGGGCCAGCCTTGCTGCGATCTGTTTGCGTCTCCAATGAACGCCAAATGCAGAAGCTACTTTGCCCTATTACCCCCTCCAGGGGAAGTCCCCAGGGATGCTCTGATTCACGATTGGCCCCCGGGCCTCCTGTACGCCTTCCCTCCTATACCTCTGATTGCAAAATTTCTACAGAAAGCCAACAACCTGGAGAGGATAATAATCCTCATTGCCCCATTCTGGCCTCGTCAAATTTGTTTTCCTTTTCTTCAAGCACACCAAATTCAGGAACCCTGGATCCTGGACCTGGAGCCGGATCTACTGACCCACTCGTCAGGGGCTCCCCACCCGTCGCTTCTTTCCCTCAGACTAGCAGCTTGGCTGCTCCACTTCCCTTCTTAGCCAGGTCTGATCTTCTTTCCCCTGCGGTTCAAAATATTCTAGTGGCTTCTCATAAACCTTCCACTACAAAAATTTACACTAGTAAGTGGAAGCATTTTGTACACTGGGCAAATACACAACATTTGGATCCCATAATAGCCCCACTGAACAGAGTCTTGGAGTTTCTATCCGTACTATTTCACCAAGGAGCTTCTCCTGCCACTTTGAGGGTTCAATTGGCTGCCATTTCAAACTTTCATGTGGGAGAAAATGGGGCGCCTATTATGGCTCATAGGCTTTGTAAGGCCTTTCTAAAAGGGTCTTTCCATATCAGGCCACCAGTCAGGGTTCCTACAACACCATGGAATTTGAACCTCCTATTATCACAGCTAATGCTACCACCCTTTGAACCAGCCTCTTCCTCTTCTTTGAAGTTTTTGTCATGGAAAACCCTCTTTCTGGTAGCTATCACATCAGCCAGACGGGTATCAGAACTTCAAGCTCTTTCCGTTAAACACTCATATTTGATCTTTCACTCTGATAGGGTATCTCTTTGCACTAATCCATCCTTTCTTCCCAAAGTTTGTTCTGTCAATAACATTAATCAGTCCATTGAGCTTCCCACATTTTTCAAGAACCATTCCAATAAGTTGGAATATATGTTACACAAGTTGGATGTTCATAGACAACTCAGATTTTACTTGGATAGAACAAAGGATCACAGAAAAACAGATCAGCTCTTTATAGCTTTTGCGGACAGCAGAAAGGGCATGGCATTGACGGTGAACCCTTTCCAAATGGCTATCCGATTGTATTATTTTTGTTTATACTGCTTCTGAGCAGAGCTTACCCGTCAAACCCAAAGGACATTCTACTAGAGCAATATCTACATCCCTGGCTCCATTGGACACTATTTGTGCGGCCGCCACTTGGTCTAAACCACATACATTCATTACTCATTACAAAGTGGATAGGGTTTCCAGGGACAGGGCAACCTTTGGTTCCACTGTGCTCAGGAACGTTCTTCCGTGAGTTTCTCAGGATCATGGAGCTAGGGACGCTACCCATGTGTAAGAACAAACGGCGAGATTGAACACTCTCACATATAGAAGTTATGTCCTTACCATAACGTTCCATGTGGAGTATTCATCTCGCCTTTGTTATTACATTCCCACCCTCCCACCCTCAGGAAGAATGTCCAGTTTAGGTGTCTGGTTTGGTTCTCCCGCTTCTATTTCTCTCATTTGTTACGGCTGTTTTCAGCTATGCCTTGGCATGTATGTTGTATGCTTCATTCCTGTTGGGGTCTGGTTTATTTGCAAACTAGATCTGAGGTAAAGGCAGAGGGGAATTGTGGGAGATAGGTTGGTCTCGAACTTCTTCTCGATGCAGAGCTTTGCCAAGCGGCCGACTCAGAGCCAAGGATCGGCTCCGAACCCATGTGTAAGAACAAAGGCGAGATGAACACTCCACATGGAACGTTATGGTAAGGACATAACTTCTATTTATATGCTCTTGGCCATATGAATTTTGATGTTTTAAAACATTGAGCATGTAAAGTGAATCCATATATATATATATATATATATATATATATATATATATATATATATATATGGGTCTACTTTTCTTGATCGAAATATTATTTCGAACAAGAATTACTTTCACGAAAGTGCACTTCAATGAAAGTGCACCTTTTTGCGAATTCTGGTTCAGCAAACCAGCAGTAAAAATAAAACAGAGCACTACAGGGCTTGCCCCCCTGCAAAATGGACCTTTAAGTGTTCTTTTTATTTTTATTTCCTGTTTGCTGAACTGGAATTCGTGAAAGTGCACTTTTGTTGAAGTGCGAAAGTAAGGTCATACTTTTCTTGTTCGAAATAATGATATTTCGATCAAGAAAAGTAGACCCATATATATATATATATATATATATATATATAAATAAATAAAATGAATAGATATCAGTCACAACAGCTTCTTGAAGGAGTACAAACTAAATTATAAAGAAAACAGTGCAAATACAGATTAAAATATGTGCAGTTTGCACACAAAGTGAAATACAATAAAAAGGCCATAGAAATAGATAGGATGCATACAGAAAAAAAAACTAAACTCCAGATACTACATTCCCTGGCTCTTACTAGTGAAATACTGTCACTAACTGGCATAAGTTAGCTAAATTTATAACTATCACTCACGGATGGGTCCACCTCAAACAAGACATATTCAAATCTATCTTAGCACAGCATATTGTAGCATATAGTTGTATATAAGGCTTTTCCCCAGCTGCAGAGTTCATCACATTACTTCATCTTCCTGACACCAAAAAAGTAAAGTAGTTAGATGAGGTCAGCTTTAACAATATGAAAAGAATACATAGCCAAGTCTCCTTCCTCTTCTTGAGTAAACCTTGGTGTGGCTTATTGATACATAAGCCATTAAGTCCAGCAGATATCGCAGCAATTACATCTCAAAACACAGTTCCTGGTATGTTATCTTTTTATTTTTACACATGCAAGAAAAGTTCCAACACTCTTCAAAAGACATTCCATGTTCTTTTGTATTCAAAAAGACAACATTCACATTCTCCTTAGCCATAAGAACTAACAACTGATTGCAGGTGAAAAAGGGGAGAACAGAGAGAAATAAAACAATTACTCTATATTTCAACCCAGTTTCTTTTAGCCTGGTCTCACCCCTGATACCACACCCTTTTTTTCTAAAGTGGTGCTCATCACCAGTAAAGAATATCAATGGTGGGATAGAATATATTCGCTGAAACAGCTTATTTTAAAAGACTATCTGTATGTAGATAATTATGTACAGTCTTTTTTCTTGATTAAAGCTTAAAATGAAAAAGAAACACTTTCTGTTTAGGCAGATATTTAAGTTACAAAATACAAATAAGTAATTTTAGTACTTAACTGGATATCTTTGCAAATGTCTTGTGAAGGCATTCAACCAAAATACTGAAGTTTGTCTGCATTTTGCAGAAATTAATGGAGAATACGGCCTTGTCCAAACTCATCTCAGTCTCTTCCCAGTTGATGTCGAGACTCGAAGGCCTTCCCTTATCTCCATCTGTTCCTCCTCCGAGGCCTATTCAGACTTCGGAGCCGGGAGAGGCTGATCTGATGATCGTGGAGCCCTCGGTGCCGGAACCGTCCTTCTCTCGGTCGGCACCATTCACCTCGACTCCGACGGACCCATTACCGGAATCGCGGAGCCGACGATCCATCCTTGGTTCGGGGACCGAGAGTCGGACCGATGTTTCGGTTCCGACTCTCCCTCTCGGTGCCTCGGCTCGGATCGACTCGGCTCCGTCCTCGGGGTCGATGCCCTCGGTCCCCGTCTCGGGGATCCCTCCGCTTTCTTCGGAACCGAGGGATTCCTCGACTTGGGACCCGGGGGCATTCGACCTCATGAGGAAGGTGTTGTCGACTCAGACAACCACTTCAGCAGAGACAGCTTCTCCTTCCCATAAAGGTCCGTTATCCTCCTCTGCACCCACGGCTACGTCAAAGCATCTTGCACCGGTGTCTCAGCCGCCCCCAGAGGGAGCCCCCTCTTCCTCGGAGGCTTCATCGGATGCCCCCCTGAGGAAGTTCCGAGGAAAAGATTGTGTAAGAGGAGACACTTGGATTCTCCACAAGAATCCTTAACATCGGACACTGACTTAGATGAGTCAGAAGGGTCCCCGAAATCACCCTCAGAGGATGTCTCTTTTTCTGACATCCTGGAGATCCTGAAACAGAGAGGTGATTGGCAAGCCATACCCCCTTCTGCGGATGAGTCAGTCTTGCTGAAGGCATTCGGTGCTCGCCCTTCTTCCTCCTGGTCAATCCGCCCTTCGATGAGTTGATGGAACTGATTGCTCGAAGGGCGTGGGAGACACCTGACACAGTGGAGCCAGTCCCTAGAAAGCCTAATAAATATATTACTGCCCCTCAAGACAAGGCTTATCTCACAAAAGGAGTTCCAGTGGATGCTATGGTGGTGGCAGCGGCCACTAAAAAGGAGATGTCTGAATCTTCCTCATCTGTCCATCCGCCTAACAGAGATTCTAGGACTATGAACAGGTATGGGAAGCGCATTTTTAGTTCAGTGGCTTTTTCCATGCGATCGCTGAACTATTTGACACATTTCACATGGTTACAGAGGGATCTAATCAAAGAGTTGGGAGATACCCTCCAGGGTACTACAGATGCTGCTGTCTCAGAGAAAGTTACAGCACAACTCAATACCCTTACATCTATTGTGAACTCGTCCATGAGGCTCATTTCATATGTAGCCGAAGGATCGAGTAGGGCTGCGGCTTCAGCGATTGCTCTTCGTAGACAATCCTGGATGCGCTTATGTTCCTTTGCGTAAGCCTTCAAGTCTTCCTTTACTAACGCCCCATTTGACGGTGCCACTCTCTTTGGCCCAAAAGTAAAGGAGACCCTTACCCGTTGTGAGCAAGAGGGAAAGACTCTGTCTGCTGTCAGAGTCCGTTTTTTCCACCCCTTCCAGACCGTACCCCAAAGGGCAACGTGGTGGAAAAATGTGGTTTCGAAAACCCCAAGGCTCTTTCCCAGGCACACAGGGTGATGCCCCCTCTAGAGGCAGAGTGGGGGGCAGAGGTGGAAGACATCGCCCTGGTGGCAGAGGGGGTCCGCAAAACCAAGGTGACAGGATACACTCCCCAGGAAACCTTTCCAGCACTCCTGAGAGGAGGCCCGGCTGTCCTGCTCTGGAGGCAGTCGGGGGTTGCTTACTTTTATACCCTCAGGCCTGGCAAAGTCTTACATCGGACAATTGGGTAAAAAGCATTATTAACAGAGGTTACAGAATTCCTTTTCTATTACCCCCATTTCCGCAGAAAAGACTCCCAGATGTACCGCCCCATCTGCGAGACCCTGCAGCTATAGAAATTTCAAAGCTGCTAGAAAAAAGAGTCATACAACCAGTCCCGGCGGACCAAAGAGGATTCGGAACTTACTCAAGGTTCTTTTTAGTTCCAAAAAAGACAGGGGACTGGAGGCCAATTCTGGACCTAAGCAAACTCAATACCATCGTCAAGAAAGAAAAGTTCCGGATGGTCACGCTTCAATCGATCCTTCCATTCTTACAGAAGGACGACTGGATGTGCTCAATAGATCTAAAGGACGCGTACTACCACATCAAAATGGCCAGGGCGTCCAGGGATCACTTGCGCTTCCGGCTGGGAGCCAGTCACTTTCAGTTTCGAGGCCTGCCCTTTGGTCTGACCTCAGCCCCCAGGGTCTTCACCAAATGTATGGCAGTGGTAGCGTCTCACTTGAGACGCCTAGGATTCCAGGTGTTTCCGTATCTGGACGACTGGCTCCTTACTGCCACCACCGAGCGTCGACTGATTCAGGCCAGGGATTACACACTAGAACTCTGTGTTCATCTCCGAATTTCCGTAAATTTTGAAAAATCTGTATTACAGCCATCACAGCATATCTCATTCATAGGAGCAGAATTGGATACTCGTTGCTTAATTCTAAGGCTTCCTCCAGAAAGAATAGCCTCCCTACAAAATCATATATCTCTTCTCCTGTTGTCCAAAAAATCCCCGGCAAAACTGGTTCTGAAAGTTTTGGGTCTCATGGCAGCTTCCCTCATTGTGATACCCTTGGGAAGACTGCACATGAGAGTCCTTCAATGGCTGCTATTTGCACAATGGTCGTTCCAACAGTTACCCCTGACACACGAAATTCACATCACGAACATCTGTAAATTGCACCTATCTTGGTGGCTTCAGACTTGCAATCTCTCCGGCGGCCGACCATTTGTGCTACCCACTCCAACAGCTACGGTGACCACGGACGCTTCCCTGATAGGGTGGGGGGGCATCTTTCAGGGACAGACAGTCCAAGGCGAGTGGACCAATCTAGAGTACAATCTGCACATCAATGTTCTGGAGATGAGGGCAGTGTTTCTAGCGTTGCAACGCTTTTCTCCCCTTCTACCTCTAGGGACCATTGCAGTTCAGTCGGACAACATGTCCGTAGTCTAATACATAAACAAACAAGGGGGAACCAAATCTTATCAACTATGCAGAGAGGCCATGAGAATTTGGCAATGGGCAGAGTCCACGGGTCGCTTTCTGGTAGCAATGCACATTCCAGGGTTATCCACCGTCATAGCGGACAGGTTTAGCAGAGCCATCCTGTTACCTCACGAGTGGTCCCTCAAACGAACAATTGCGGACAAGATATTTCGCAAGTGGGGCCAGCCTTGCTGCGATCTGTTTGCGTCTCCAATGAACGCCAATGCCCCATTCTGGCCTCATCAAATTTGGTTTCCTTTTCTTCAAGCACACCAAATTCGGGAACCCTGGATCCTGGACCCGGAGCCGGATCTACTGACCCACTCGTCAGGGGCTCCCCACCCGTCACTTCTTTCCCTCAGACTAGCAGCTTGGCTGCTCCGCTTCCCTTCTTAGCCAGGTCTGATCTTCTTTCCCCTGTGGTTCAAAATATTCTAGTGGCTTCTCATAAACCTTCCACTACAAAAATTTACACTAGTAAGTGGAAGCGTTTTGTACACTGGGCAAATACTCAACATTTGGATCCCTTAATAGCCCCACTGAACAGAGTCTTGGAGTTTCTATCCGTACTATTTCACCAAGGAGCTTCTCCTGCCACTTTGAGGGTTCAATTGGCTGCCATTTCAAACTTTCATGTGGGAGAAAATGGGGGTGCCTATTATGGCTCATAGGCTTTGTAAGGCCTTTCTAAAAGGGTCTTTCCATATCAGGCCACCAGTCAGGGTTTCTACAACACCATGGAATTTGAACCTCCTATTATCACAGCTAATGCTACCACCCTTTGAACCAGCCTCTTCCTCTTCTTTGAAGTTTTTGTCATGGAAAACCCTCTTTCTGGTAGCTATCACATCAGCCAGACGGGTATCAGAACTTCAAGCTCTTTCCGTTAAACACCCATATTTGATCTTTCACTGTGATAGGGTATCTCTTCGCACTAATCCATCCTTTCTTCCCAAAGTTTGTTCTGTCAATAACATTAATCAGTCCATTGAGCTTCCCACATTTTTCAAGAACCATTCCAATAAGTTGGAATATATGTTACACAAGTTGGATGTTCATAGACAACTCAAATTTTACTTGGATAGAACAAAGGATCACAGAAAAACAGATCAGCTCTTTATAGCTTTTGTGGACAGCAGAAAGGGCATGGCAGTGACGAAGCGAACCCTTTCCAAATGGCTATCCGATTGTATTATTTTTGTTTATGCTGCTTCTGAGCAGAGCTTACCCGTCAAACCCAAAGGACATTCTACTAGAGAAACCAGAAACAAAAGATAGATTGACACTCTCACATATAGAGTGTGTGTTCTGTTTCATCTCCAGTCTAAAAAAAAAAAACTTACTTCTTATTTTACAAAACACTGGCTATGCCCCCACCTTTAACCCAGACTGAAACGAGATTATTTATATTCCTAGTCTCTTCTGTAACTTCTGCTACCCTCTATTTTCTATTTACACTTCTTAATCTTTTTTATACCCCTCCTTTATTTCTTCTCTTTATTTATATTTACTTACTCAGTTTACTGGTTTCAAAACATTCATTCTACTACTTCCATACTCTCTTCATGTCCTCTTTCTTCTCTTGTTTATTTTATTTTTATGCTAAATATGTACTTACTTGTTACAAGAACAAAGAACAATTACTAGTACATTATTGTGAATGTTAATATACAATACAGTTCAATATATATAATATGTTTTTTGATTTTTTTCTTTCTATCTTTCTTATGTTATAGTAGTTGTTATGTCTGTTTTGTTTTTCTCCCCGGGCCTCTGCTGAAAATGGAAATAATTCCAGTTGGACTAGCCCGGTTAACAAATGTAAAATAAAATAAAATAAAATAAAATCTACATTCCTGGCTCATGCGGCCCGCCTACCGTTGGACACTATTTGTGCGGCCGCCACTTGGTCTAAACCACATACATTCATTACTCATTACAAAGTGGATAGGGTTTCCAGGGACAGGGCAACCTTTGGTTCCACTGTGCTCAGGAACGTTCTTCCGTGAGTTTCTCAGGATCATGGAGCTAGGGACGCTACCCATGTGTAAGAACAAACGGCGAGATTGAACACTCTCACATATAGAAGTTATGTCCTTACCATAACGTTCCATGTGGAGTGTTCATCTCGCCTTTGTTCTTACATTCCCACCCTCCCACCCTCAGGAAGAACGTCCAGTTTAGGTGTCTGGTTTGGTTCTCCCGCTTCTATTTCTCTCATTTGTTACGTTCAGCTATGCCTTGGCATGTATGTTGTATGCTTCATTCCTGTTGGGGTGTGGTTTATTTGCAAACTAGATCTGAGGTAAAGGCAGAGGGGAATTGTGGGAGATAGGTTGGTCTCGAGCTACTTCTCGATGCAGAGCTTTGCCAAGCGGCCGACTCGGAGCCGAGGATCAGCTCCGAGCCCATGTGTAAGAACAAAGGCGAGATGAACACTCCACATGGAACATTATGGTAAGGACATAACTTCTATTTATATGCTCTTGGCCATATGAATTTCGATGTTTTAAAACATTGAGCATGTAAAGTGAATCCATATATATATATATATATATATATATCTATATGGGTCTACTTTTCTTGATCGAAATATCATTATTTCGAACGAACAAGAATTACTTTCACGAAAGTGCACTTCAATGAAAGTGCACCTTTTTGCGAATTCTGGTTCAGCAAACCAGCAATAAAAATAAAACAGAGCACTACAGGGCTTGCCCCCCTGCAAAACGGACCTTTAAGTGTTCTTTTTATTTTTATTTCCTGTTTGCTGAACTGGAATTTGTGAAAGTGCACTTTTGTTGAAGTGCGAAAGTAAGGTCATACTTTTCTTGTTCGAAATAATGATATTTCGATCAAGAAAAGTAGACCCATATATATATATATATATATATATATATATATATATATATATATATAAATAAATAAAATGAATAGATATCAGTCACAACAGCTTCTTGAAGGAGTACAAACTAAATTATAAAGAAAACAGTGCAAATGCAGATTAAAATATGTGCAGTTTGCACACAAAGTGAAATACGATAAAAAGGCCATAGAAATAGATAGGATGCATACAGGAAAAAAAACTAAACTCCAGATACTACATTCCCTGGCTCTTACTAGTGAAATACTGTCACTAACTGGCATAAGTTAGTTAAATTTATAACTATCACTCACAGATGGGTCCACCTCAAACAAGACATCTTCAAATCTATCTTAGCACAGCATATTGTAGCATATAGTTGTATATAAGGCTTTTCCCAGCTGCAGAGTTCATCACATTACTTCATCTTCCTGGCACCAAAAAAGTAAAGTAGTTAGACGAGGTCAGCTTTAACAATATGAAAAGAATACATAGCCAAGTCTCCTTCCTCTTCTTGAGTAAACCTTGGTGTGGCTTATTGATACATAAGCCATTAAGTCCAGCAGATATTGCAGCAATTACATCTCAAAACACAGTTCCTGGTATGTTATCTTTTTATTTTTACACATGCAAGAGAAGTTCCAACACTCTTCAAAAGACATTCCATGTTCTTTTGTATTCAAAAAGACAACATTCACATTCTTCTTAGCCATAAGAACTAACAACTGATTGCAGGTGAAAAAGGGGATAACAGAGAGAAATAAAACAATTACTCTATATTTCAACCCAGTTTCTTTTAGCCTGGTCTCACCCCTGATACCACACCCTTTTTTTTCTAAAGTGGTGCTCATCACCAGTAAAGAATATCAATGGTGGGATAGAATATATTCGCTGAAACAGCTTATTTTAAAAGACTATCTGTATGTAGATAATTATGTACAGTCTTTTTTCTTGATTAAAGCTTAAAATGAAAAAGAAACACTTTCTGTTTAGGCAGATATTTAAGTTACAAAATACAAATAAGTAATTTTAGTACTTAACTGGATATCTTTGCAAATGTCTTGTAAAGGCATTCAACCAAAATACTGAAGTTTGTCTGCATTTTGCAAATAAATGCATGCCTGATTACAAGGCATGGCTTTTGATGTTATTTTTCCCCATTTTCTCAAATGTATGTCAAATATGAAGTATTCTAAGAGCTAAGCCAACATGGGAATGGAGGTGCTATAATATAAAAAAGTCACACCTTATAATTCAACTCTGAATTTATTAAGAAGCTTGATAAAAAATGAATAATAAAAACAAACATCTTGAATCTCTCCCCTTTCTACTAAACCACTTTCAAAACACTGCTTTACACACAGAGGACACTGGGTTCAATCCCCAATAGAATGATTATGTCAGGGTTGTTATAATGGTTAAGCTGTTTACCTCACAGACACAAGGTACATGGTTTGATTCTCACTTATAGAAGGGAAATTGGCTATGTTTAAAATGGCCCACAAGGGCAGCTAGCCTAATACTTATTTACTTAACATTTGTTTACCAGGAAAGTCTGACTTGGAACAAAGCCAATTTTCAGCAGAGGCCCAGGGAGAAAAGCTCCAGATGCATGTCTTTGTAACGTGGGAGGAAACCCACATGAACGTAGGGAGGACATACAGACTCCTCACAGAAGGCACCCCGGCCGACAATTGAACTGGAGAACCTCTTGCTGTGAGTTGATAACACTACCACTCCACCACTGCACCATTTGAGAAATACTTTGCTATGAACCTATGTGTAGCTACTTATGTCAAGTACATTGACAGCAGACTGTCACTGTAGCAATCATCTTGAGGTGTGTTCTTTACCTCTAGTTATTTGAGTGAGCCAAAACAGCTCAGTTTGGAGAGTGTTGGATTTAAGATCTAATGGTCCCTGGTTCAATCTTAGATTTTGACAGAGAAGCCTTTTTTGGGACTCATGTAGATAGTAACCTGGCTTTTGACCAATATGTGCCCAAGGTTGCAAGAAAATCATTCTATCTAGCCCAACTTATAATTAAGGGCATGGCTTCTAGTTCCAGGGAAGTCTTCATGCCACTGTACTCTTCCCTCATCAGACCCATCATTGGGTATAATGCCCTCCTTCTGAATGTAACTGCCCAGACACATGCAACAACTGGAACTTCCACAGAGGTTCCACAGAAAAAGAATACAGGACGTAAACATAATGTTCTATGCAGATCACCTCAAAGTCTTATTTCTATACTCTGTTTTCTATAGACTGTTGAGAGGCAATTTATGCCTGGCATACAAGGCATCCTTGTTTGCTGCTTTGATGGTCCTTTTGCATCTCTGCAAAATGAACGGTACCAGAACTACTAGTTATATGGATTTAAACTTTGCTTGTGGCTTAAATAGGACAAGTTGGATGGACAGGTATGTATCTCAGAGAATCCCCATTCTCTGGAATAGGCACCCCATTCATACGAAGCAGAGCCCTCCCCTAACTCTATTCAAGTGCAACCTGGACCAGTCGATGGGAAACAGAAATTCACCTCTGGTCTGATGTATATGTCTCTGATGATCAGAGACAGACATTAAATCATGCCCTGACATATATCCCTTCATAACCTATAAGGCACAATAACTCATGGGATATGTTTGGGTTGTATGGGTTAAAGGCCCCAGTATTTGTTAGAGTAGTATACATATATGAAACTACGAACAAGGATATTTTGCCAATAAGGATGACTACAAGCAGAGATATAGAAAATAGGCAAGAGGTATCTGGAATTTACTGGGGAAAACTGGTAAAAAGAACCAAAGTATTGAGATCAAATGACTACAGAGGGAAAACTAACAAAGTGTTTCTCTACACAGACATCAGTGTCCTCCAGGGTGACGCGGACTTGTAGGGAGTGGAGTTTCTTGTTTGTGCACCTAGCATTGATAAGTAATACCTTCATATTTTCCTTTGCTTGTTTCACTGTGTTGGTAGGTTTATTAGGTTGGCATTGCCTAAAACAATCACTATGGGGATGGACAATGTCTTTGCCAGTAACTGAAACCCTGGAGGGGGCCATTCCTGCAAAGAAGCATTAATGTACATTAATTACTTTCAAGTAGAGAAAGTATCTATGACACTAAAATACAAGACTGATTAATTTAATTTAATCAGATTTTAAGTGTTATGTAGTATGCAGTATTTGTTCACTGTATCATGCCCTATTTATGTTTAATAAATTGATTTTGATTCTAAACTTACTAAAATTTCCAGATGTCACACATTAAAGTGTACGGTCAAAACTCAAATTCAGTTTTATTTAACTGCTAATAAATTAGGATGTTAACATAAAAGAATAAAAACATATACAATGCATCTAGATAAAGAAGACTAGCTTAAATATAATTAAAGTATTAGGCTCCAAAAGGCTTACTCCATTCATTTCCTAATCTACATGCTTATTCAAAAACTATCTTTCTCTACTTTCTCTATTGCTTAGCAATTTTCCCACTTTGTTTTTCACTGCTATGCCTTGCTAATTATTCTCATTTCCTTCTACCCTATTCTTTTCCTTGTACTTGGACCTTTTGGGTGGTGAATACTATAGGTGGGATGAGCAGATACATCCTTGTTAACTAGCAGGAATAAAACTTCTTCTCCTTTTCCCGGTTAGGGGTCGCCACAGCGGATCACCTGTCTGCTCATGACTGGCAGTGTAGTTTTATGGTGTCGAGTTGTCAGCCTGGCGCCCAACCTTCCATTGAAGGCACACACTCACGCACTCATGCCTAGGACATCCACCTACAGCATGTCTTTGGGATGTGGGAAGAAACCGGAGCACCCGGTGGAACCCCACGTGACCACAGGGAGGACATGCAGACTCTGCACAAAAGGCACCCCAGCCGAGGATCGAACAGGAGAACCTCTTGCTGTGAGGCGGCAATGCTAACTGCTGCACCACTGCGGCTGCCCAGCAGGAATAAAACTATGGGTGTTTATTCAGCACAGTATCTAATACTTTCCCACTCTAGTAGCTCATCCCCTTACCCATAATGCTCTATATTCTAGTTTCCTATCCCCAGTCTCTTTTCCCACTCATCATGCTCACGTTAGGGATATATAACCCCATTTAATGTTCCTTTATAAATAATATTTTCTGTGAATTTTTTTTTTTATTCCAACTATATAGTTTTGTGTTTCATGCTAGACCGATTCCTTATTTAGCTTTTTTTTTTTGCATTCTTATTTGCTCTTCTCTTAGAGTTTGACATTTTCACCACAGCTTAGCACTCAGCTTTTCTTGCTCTGCTTTACTGTTAGCTACAACTGACTGTTTTAGCAATTTCATTTGCTACTGTTTTGAAATAAAAACTGCTGCTATTTCACTGAATCTCTTTTGCTGGTCTTAACTGTTATTTTCCTTCTCATTGTTGCTAGTCAAAAAAAGGAAAAAAAAAGATTAATTTTGCTGTCAGGTTTTCTGGCTAGTTTTCAAAAAAGTTCTTAGCTTAAACTGTTTTGTGCTTTTGATTGTTTTTTCATTAATTTTCTGGTGTTACTTTCTGAATTTGCTAGCATGGACAGCAGTGCATTTAAGAAATGTACTGAACGTATGCATGTGGTTCCTCCCTGAGACAGGCATACCATGTGTATTGTCTGTCTCAAGGAGAAACACGTTTCTGTGAAATGTGAGATTTGTAAAGCATTTAATCATAGGAATCTTGGGGTCAAGAGAAACAAACTGATTTTGAAAGATACTACTTCATTTTTGAGCCCATGAAGGGGACTCTTCAATAGTAATTTCTGTGAAATTGACCACTTCAGCTTCTAGACTCGAACTAGAATTGAACCTGAGTCTCTTGATTATTCCCAACCTAAACAAGAGAGAAGCATAAAAATAATGAGGCTATAGCTAGCCTTTTAGGGATACTTCCTCAACTCCCATGATTAAAAATCTGAGTGGAGGATAATGTCTCTTTCTCCAGTACTTCTGTTGATGTGCCCAAACGTCCTGTCATAGTTGTTCAAGATTCTTTCTCCAAGTTATCCAAGCATTTAACTGTCCTACCCCTCATCAGATGCTGAAGTCAGGAGTATTTTATTCTCCAGATCACCAAATACTGGAGCTGTTGAGTCTTCACTATTCATTTGTTGAATGGGAGAAGATGCTGAGGGCTTTTTTGAAGATGCAGCAGAAAATGTCTGTCTTCACCCTCTGATTCCAGGGTGGACAGAGATTATTTTATCTTCACTCATTTTCAGCTATTTAGCCTTGGTTCTCCTCACCACCCACTGTCTCTTTACCAGTTCTAATGAGGGTAGTCCCCACTCTGTAGGTGTCAATGTTGATGTCAACTCATGTGTTTGTATTAGTTTTGGACTCAATCCTGAACCCATAGATGTTGGCTTTAACACCTTCTATGTCAGTGATGCCACTAATGCTGATAGCATCAATGCCAGTACTGTAGATATTGAGGAATTCTGTGCACCATAAATAGAGATTGGGTTATCAGGGTCAATCTTGGCACCAACCTTGTCAGCGTTAACTGCTGCTTTCTAATGGTCAGGTTTTTGACCTTAGTGTGTAGGTCTTTAACATCAGGCTCAGGCCTGAAGGGATCATTGGCGCCAGTTTTCAGGATTGAGCAAATGAGGTTGAGTCTGACAAGACTGTCTTTGGTTTTGACTTTCACTTTAGCTTTGGTCAGTGTCGTCAGTGTCTGGTGTCACTTTAGCATCACTTCTGACATTGATGCTGTAGACTATTCTACACATTCCGCCATTGGGGCTTATGCCTCTGTCAGTTTTGGCCTTGACTGGATACCCTTTCCTACATGTCTCTTCAGCTTTTCAACCTTCTTTATAGTATGACAAGTGGTCTAAGAAATGGTTGCAGAATCCACAGCATGTGTCTGTTATTATTCTAACCATCTCCTTCCTCCTCCATTAGTCTTTCCTTTTTGATGACAGCTAAGAAGCATGGGAGGAAGAGGAACATAGGAAAAATACTAGACAAGCAATTATGGGGACCATAATATTTTTAGACAAATGCACCCTTATATAGACACAACTAAAAGTGCTTGCCACCCTTTTCAAGTTGTTAATAGTGCCCACTTCTGAAACTGAGCAAGGCAATACATTATAACTCTAGTATAAGTCTGTAAATACTCATTCACAGACCCCCTACTAGAGATCTATACTCCAGATATAGATATTGAAGAAGGAACAGGTTTATCCCTGAATGACTCCAAATGTAAGGTGATCCTGGAAATGATGAGGAAGAGGAGTGACTGACCCACAAACCCCACAACATCTTCATAAAGGATCCTGCTGGAGGATAATCAGATGACCTACCTTCCTTCTTTGTGGTCCTCTTCATTTTATTTTCAGGACCACACGAGAAGATCCTGAATATTATAGGACCATAGGAAATATAAGGCGACTGAGTCTTGTGACCATTTATGCCTTGACAGTACCCACCCTTAGATCATACCTCCATTTTCAAGGAATGCCTTGTGAATACCCATCCAGTCATGTTGTGGCACATGTGTGGCATCTCTTAAAATGCTCCTACTTTGCAGACCACATAGAATTGTGGCTACATATTACCAGTCTTTTTGTTGTAGCCCATTGGATAAAGGCATCCCTTTCCATGGGTGGTCCAGGATCATTGTCTGGTTAAATAACTTCCACAGAGTCACACAGGAGGCAAATGAAGGTGGAAGGAATCAAACTTGTACCATGAGAAATTGGAAACAACTGATTAGCAGCTCAAAGCCATAACCCTGTGGGCTAACTGTAGATGTTAAGTTGTCTATCTCGCCTTCATTCTTGCTGGATGGGTTCGGAGCCGACCTCGGCTCCGACTCGGCCACTCTAAAGCTCGAGAGTTGGTTCCACCGGCTCGAGGCTCCCCTTATATCCCACAATGCTAGGCGTGAGTTCCCTCAGATCTTGTTTGCCGCTACAGCGATCGAGGTGTTGGTTTTCTACCGGCTTCTTGGTAAGTGTATTTTCAGTAAAGTTAGGATACTTAAACCCCTATATTTTTAAGTTTAACTACTTTTTCCCTTAGTTTAGTGGATTTCTACCCCTTTTTTCATAAAATCCCATTTCTTTCCCACAAGAACTTAAAAGTTCTCCCTCGGGCCTTCAGGCCTTCCCTCATTCCCTAGTGGTGTGTGTGTGTTGCTCTTAATTAAAACTTTTAGTTAATTGTTTTATTTTTGAGTTTAAAATAAGATAAGTGTAATCAGTGTGTCTGACTGAGTGTGTGTGGTTACACTTTCTTGTTCTAGGATGTCTAAAGACACAAAGGTCTCAGGCTTCAAGAAGTGTGATGCGTGCTGTCAGAAAATGTCTCTGACAGACGGTCACACTTCTTGTGTCTACTGCCTGGGGCCTTTGCACCTGCAGGACTCCTGTGCTGTATGCCACGGCTTCAGTCCCAGGGTCCTGCAGGAAAGAAAGAACAAGTTGATCCTAAGGGGTCTACTTAAGCCTGAGGATTCCCTTTCTATCTCTGGGAAGCCCTCCAAGGCTTCTAGGTCCTCGGCTCCAGCTACTGAGCCGAGACCTAAGGCTTCTAAACCTACCTCTGCATCGGCTCCGGCTGGAGCCAATGAGTCTACAGCTTCTGTGGTTCCCTCGGCTCCGGCTGGAGCCGAGGTATTAGAAATCCCCTTGTCGGCTCCGACCAGACCTTCGGAGCCGACATCTAGGAAGAGATCTAGGTCACCATCCCTTGGCTCCGTTCATTCGGCTCCAGCATCTCCTCTGCTGTCTGAACGGAGCCATAAATCTCACTCCTCTACGTCATCGAGGCTGTCGGATCATGACCTTCAGAGGGTAGTGAGTCGACTTCTTAAGTCCGAGGCACTGGCCCAAATGCTTCAGAGCCCGACTCATCAGTCGATGCCTGTCCCTGTCCATCAATATGTTCCTCCTCCGACTCCGTTGAGCTCGGAGCCGGGGCGTGTCGGAACCGAGACTGTGGTAGCGTCGGAGCCGATACAGATGTCTTCGGCTCCGTCGGCTCCGATTTCTTCTTTCGAAGAATCTCGGCGCCGGACTTCCCTCGTCGGCTCCAAGGGGGTGAGTGGCATCGGACCCTTGTCCGACCCCGCTCTTCCTCTCAGAGCTTCGGCGCTGGTGAGTTCGGCTTCGACATCGGCCTCGAGCCATCACTGTCGGTGCCGAGGGAGGTTCTCAGCTTCTCGGAGCGGGGACCTCTGGCTCTGCCTGACAGGGGTGCGTTCGAGGTCATGCGGAGTGTGTTAGAGCCTGGCTCTACTCCACAGTCGGCTCCGTCCGCCCCTCCCTCTACGGTGCCTCAGGTCAAGTCGAGTCACTCCCTCATCCCGGACCGCAGAGAGCCAGCTCCTCAGGAACTCCCTGTGGGGATCTCATCCTCTTCCGAGGCCTCTCCAGATTTGGCAGAGGAGCCCCTCGGAAGAGGAAGTGTAAGAGGAAACACATTGACTCACCTGAGTCCATCACATCTGACACAGATTTAGAGGATTCCGAGGGTTCCCCCCGTTCCCCTTCTGAAGATGTCTCCTTTGCAGACATTCTAGAAATCCTCAAACAGGGGAAATTGGCCAGCCCTCAACCCTTCGGAGGATGAATCTGTGTACCTTGAGGCGTTTGGCTCTCGTCCTTCCACCTCCTGGGTGTCTCCCCCCTTTGACCCCCTCATGCAGGTGGTAGCTAAAAAGGCATGGACGGCTCCTGATTCAGTGGACCCCACTCCCAGGAGACCCTCAAAATTCATAACGGCACCAGCAGACAAACAGTTCTTGACAAAAGGGGTTTCTGTGGATGCTATGGTGGTTGCTGCTGCCACTAAGAAGGAACTAGCTGATCCTTCAGTACCTGTCCATCCACCTAACAAGGAATCTAGGTCCATGGACAGGTACGGGAAGCAGATGTTCTCATCAGCGACATTTGCTATGCGTTCGCTGAACTACTTGTGCCATTTTACTCGTCTTCAAAGGGACTTGATCAAAGAAGCGAGTGACATGTTGAAGGACCCTACAGCTGCGGGTTTTCAAGATAAGATGAACACTCAGCTGGCTACCCTGAACTCCATAGCTAACTCCTCCATGCGCCTCCTTTCTTATGCGGCTGATGGAGCGAGCAGGGCCACAGGGACAGGTGTGGCCTTACGTAGGCATGCCTGGATGCGGCTGTGCAATTTTGCGGACCCCTTCAAAACGTCTTTCACTAATTCCCCGTTCGATGGATCATCTCTCTTTGGTCCTCAAGTGAAAGAAACCTTGACTAGGTGCGAGACTGATGGCAAGAGTCTTTCTGCCGTCGGAGTCCATTTTTCTACTCCTTCTAGGCCTTACCCCAAAGGCCAGAAAAGTGGGAAAATGTGGTTCCGTAAACAATCTCAAGGGACTTCACCTGACGCACAGAGTCGGTTCCCCACCAGAGGCAGAGGCAGGAATAACAATGGTAGACGTCGCCCTCGAGGCAGGGGGGCTCCGCAGAACCAGGGCAATCGAGAAGCCTTCTCTGATAAGCCCTTTCAGCATCCCTGAGGTGTTGCCCGACTGCCCACCTTCGGAGGCAGTCGGGGGAAGATTGTCACTGTACCCAGAAGCCTGGCTATCCCTGACTCAAGACAAATGGGTACAGTCCATCATTTCCGAAGGCTATTCCATTCCCTTCGTTCGCATTCCAAACTGATCAAAAAAATCCCTTCCAGATGTTCCACCCGCTCAAAGGGATCTTGCAGCTTTGGAAATTTCAAAGCTGCTTGCAAAAAGAGCAATACAGCCAGTTCTAGCAGACCAGCAAGGATCCGGAATCTACTCCAGGTTCTTTTTAGTTCCAAAGAAAACAGGGGACTGGAGACCAATTTTGGATCTCAGTATCTTGAACAGATCAGTCAAGAAAACAAGATTTCGGATGGTCACGCTGCAGTCCATCCTTCCCCTATTGGGAAAAGGAAACTGGATGTGCTCTATAGACCTTCAGGATGCATACTATCACATAAAAATGAACAGATGCTCCAGAAGATTCCTCCGCTTCAGGCTGGGAACCAGTCACTTTCAATTCAGGGCCCTGCCCTTTGGTCTCACCACTGCCCCCTGGGTGTTTACCAAA
Source organism: Protopterus annectens (assembly GCF_019279795.1). Taxonomy (NCBI): domain Eukaryota; kingdom Metazoa; phylum Chordata; order Ceratodontiformes; family Protopteridae; genus Protopterus; species Protopterus annectens. The sequence continues at coordinate 1,341,133,211 of NC_056745.1, forward strand.
TGCATGGCAGTGGTAGCTTCTCACCTGAGACGACAAGGATTCCAGGTGTTTCCATATTTGGACGACTGGCTCCTCACAGCTCCCACCAAGCATCTCCTTCTGATGGCCAGGGATTACACTTTTCGCATTTGTCAAAAGTTAGGCATTTCAATAAATTGCGAAAAGTCTGTTTTGTCGCCTTGTCGTACTATTACCTTCATAGGCGCAAATCTAGACACAGTAGACATGTCAGCGAGACTAACAGATCAGAGAATAACAGACATACACAAACTGGTCTCACTCCTGTTCAACAACAACAGAATCAAAGCCAGGTTGGTTCTGAAAGTGTTGGGAATTATGGCGGCCATACCTCTGCTTCCATTAGCCAGATTCCACATGCGAATCCTTCAATGGATGCTCTTTACGCAATGGTCATACCAGCAACTTCCAATGTCCCACACCATTATGATCACGCAGTCGTGCAGAAATCATCTCATGTGGTGGATGTCTTCCTCTCAGCTCTTGTTGGGAAGACCCTTTGTTCCTCCCCCTCCGGTTGCTACTCTGACAACGGACGCCTCCCTGATCGGGTGGGGGGGCATTATCAGGGCAGGACGGTCCAGGGCACATGGCAACCAGACGAATGCCACTTGCACATAAATGTTTTGGAGATGAGAGCAGTGCTTTTAGCGTTGCAAGCCCTTCAAGACTCTCTTCCCTTGGGAACGATTGCAATCCAGACAGACAATATGTCTGTAGTGTGGTACATCAACAAACAAGGCGGAACCAGGTCCTACCCCCTGTGTCGAGAAGCACTCAGATTGTGGCAATGGGCGATTGCTTCTCAGCAGTTTCTGATAGCAACGCACATCCCCGGGAAGTCCAATCAAATTGCGGACAAGTTGAGCAGAGCTATCCTCATGCCTCACGAGTGGTCTCTGAAAGACTCTGTTGTGAGAGAAATTTTTCTCAAGTGGGGTCAGCCTTGCTGCGATCTTTTTGCTACTCCCCAAAACAGCAAGTGCAGAGATTATTTCACTCTATTCCCTTTACCAGGCCAACCCAGCAGAGACGCTCTAGTCCAAGTTTGGCCCCGGGGACTTCTGTATGCATTTCCTCCTTCCCACTAATCTCTCAAGTGATACAGAAAGCTATCGCTCAGAAAGCCTCGTTGATCCTCATTGCTCCTTACTGGCCTCGACAGGTGTGGTTCCCCTTTCTACATCAATTTCTATTGGAGCGACCTTGGCATCTGGACCTAGTTCCAGATCTTTTGATCCATCAGTCGGGTCAGTTTCATCGCTCCCTCCCCTCTCTGAACCTCACTGCTTGGTTCCTCCAGTTCCAACCTTAGCCAGGCTTCCTCAATTATCTCACTCCGTTCGAGATATTTTGATAGCTTCCCATAAATCTTCCACTCGGAAGATTTATATGAGTAAGTGGAAACGCTTCACATATTGGGCTCAAGGAAGGAACATAGATCCTTTCACTGCTTCCATCCAAATAGTCCTTGATTTTCTAGCTGAACTCTTCCATGCAGGTTCATCTCCTTCTACTCTTAAAGTTCAATTGGCAGCTATTTCTAACTTTCATGTGGGTATTTCTGAGTCTGCCTTAATGTCCCACAAGCTTTGCAAGGCTTTTTGAAAGGAGTTTTTCTTCTCAGACCTCCTATAAGAAATCCTCCTTCTCCTTGGGACCTAAATTTAGTTCTTACTTCTTTGATTCTTCCCCCTTTCGAACCTGCAGCCTCCTGTTCTTTAAAATTGCTATCATGGAAGACTCTCTTTCTGGTAGCTATTACTTCAGCTAGAAGAGTTTCAGAACTTCATGCACTCAGCTGTCGACCTCCTTATCTATTATTCCATAAGGACAGGGTATCCCTACGAACCAACCCGTCCTTTTTGCCTAAGGTAGTCTTGACGTCAAACCTAAATCAAAGCATTGACCTCCCTGTGTTTTTTCCAGATTATTCCAATAGGTCTGAACAAAAATTACACTGGCTAGATGTTCATCGTCAGTTGAGGTACTATTTAGATAGAACAAAACAATTCCGAAAATCTGACCAGCTGTTTGTCTCCTATGCAGAAGGCAGAAAGGGACTTTCAGTTTCAAAGGTATCATTATCTAGATGGCTAACATCTCTGATTTCCCTTGTTTATGAAATTAGACACCAAAAGCTGCCTAACAAACCTAAGGCTCATTCTACCAGAGCTTTGGCTACTTCTTTAGCCTTCCAAGACAGACTGCCTATTGACACCATTTGTGCAGCGGCTACTTGGGCTACTCCTCACACTTTCATTTCTCATTATAAGTTGGATTTAGCTTCTAGGCATAGAGCTAACTTTGGTTCCACTGTTCTCAAGAGTCTGTTCCGTTAGGCCACCCGGGACAAGGTGCTAGGGAAGCGGTCCCATCCAGCAAGAATGAAGGCGAGATAGACAACTTAACATAAAGAAGTTATGTTCTTACCATAACGTTCCATGTTAGTTGTCTTCTTCTCGCCTTCTTCTTGCATCCCACCCTCCTTCCCCCTGGCCTGGACAGACCTAGAGGAGTTTTGATTGTGACCTCTCTTTCTACCACCTCTGTACTTTAGGTATATGCTCTGCTGTGCATATTTCCTGGATCAGGATGTAGGTCACCCTTCTCTTCTCCCTTATTTATGGAGGTGGACTTTGTTACTAGTTATTCTATTACTATTATAGGCTGGGCCTAGCTTACAAACGAGATCTGAGATAACTCACGCCTAGCATTGTGGGATATAAGGGGAGCCTCGAGCCGGTGGAACCAACTCTCGAGCTTTAGAGTGGCCGAGTCGGAGCCGAGGTCGGCTCCAAACCCATCCAGCAAGAAGAAGGCGAGAAGAAGACAACTAACATGGAACGTTATGGTAAGAACATAACTTCTTTTTATTCTGGACAGTTCTTTTCACCTCCCCTTCCCTGTAATAACTGTCATGAAGACATATCTGCCATAGGGTTTAGGGAGGACATTATCAAGGGCAGACAGTCCAAGGAGCATGGTCACAGCCTGTGGCCAGTCTACACATAAATATTCTGGAGGTGAGAACAGTCCTCCTCACTCTATAGGTATTTCAGGACATCTTACTACAAGGTGTAATTGCCATCTACTCCAGCAACATGGCAATGGTGTGGTATATCAATAAGCAGGTAGAAATGAATTCTTACACCTCTTTGTTGAGAGTCATTGAGGGTTTGAGTATGGTCAGTGTATCGGTTGCTTTCTGATAGACTGTCATATGCCTGACACAGGCTCAGTCAATGTTTACTGATGTCACAAGAATAGTCCTTCAGTCTACCAGTTGTACAGAAATTTCCATCACTTGAGGAAGCCTTGCTGCAACCTCTTTGCATCCCTGAGTAACACCAAATTTGGCATAGCCAGATCTGGTTATTCAGAAAGATAAAATTGTGACTGATGCCTGGGGTGACCTGGGTTTAACTAACATTTCAAGCTTATGATGGATCTGGAAGGGGGTATGGACATACCCATTCTGAGGAGAGGTGGGGCAGAGGCAACTCTGGAATGCACAAGTTCCCTTGGATTTGGGTTTAGGATTTAGGATTCAAAAGACTTGGCTTGGGGTGGGAATTAGGCTCACAAAACCTCCAATGTATTGTATATTTCATAGTAAGCATACAGATGGAAGAAAGTATTTGATCCTGGGTATGTTCCTTACAGGATAACAAAGTGACTTATAGTACCAGATTAATTTCTTTCAACTGTCCACAATCTTGTAGAAAGTCCAGAGTTTTGCCTCTTATTTTCCGTATGTTCCTCATAAAATTTGTGGTCTTCTGGCAAATCACTGAATATCGAAGTCAATAAATAATGACAGATATTTGAGTTTCAGACTTTGTGCATGTCAAGAAATGCATGTATTGTTTTTGTCAGCACCTAAAGTTTTTAAAAGCACTATTGAGGGGCTTGATGGTGTTTTTAACTGATGGCATACCAGTAATAGGTCAAACCATAAAGAACATGATGTGAGTGACTAAGTTACAGTTGGGGAGAACCCAGAATAACCTCAAACTGAATAATATTAACTACTGAAGTATTTCCATTTTTTTAATTGTGTACTCCATTGCAATTCCACAGCATGTACTCATAATCTCCTTAATGACAAAAATCACACCCAACATGTTGAGAAAAACACTTTGAAGATACTACATCATTCATAGAAACCAGGAAAATAACAGAAGTAGTACATATGCCTTCTCCAGGGGAATAAACAAGTGTTCATGATATTAGACAAATGCATAGAACTAGGAGTCCCAACCAGAGCAAAATACAATGGGAAGTTAAAAAAAAACACCCTCGTGGTCTACTAGTATAAATAAACTTTACAATAAGAGTAAAAGCCTCCTTAAACTGTACAGCAGATATAAAAACTCCTCATACCATGGAGAGCATAAAAATATTACGGTACCAGGGAACTGAAAAATATGATTAGAACTAATATAGCAACCTACGAACTTAGGTTAGCTTCTGCAACTAAGGATAACTACAAGACCTTCTATAGCTATGTTAGGAAACTAAGGATCAACACCCAACAATGCTTGGAATTTATCCTAAATGGGACCACCCATCCCAATCCAGTAAACATTGCCATATACTACTAAACAGGTTTAGTGCAAATGTCACCTTAGAATCATGTATCCCAGCTCTACATATCCCAAAATCTCATATACCCCCTATTATCACTGAGTAACATGTTCTGAATGTGCTATCAAAGGCAAAAAAATGCTTTCTCTATGGGACCTGGCAACATACTTGGGTGTTTAGTAAAAACAAAAAGCACAACATGCCCCCACCAAACTTCTCCTCAAATTGCTTAACCTAGGATTAGCCACAGGATTTGTTGCAGAAATGTGGCGTATCACAGTGGTGATGCCTCTCCACAAGGGTTGTCCCATCATAGACCTTGGCAATCCTAGATATATCAGTCTTGTCAGCTTGATTTGCAAAGCTATGTAACACATTATAAAAGATGTTCTTAGTTACATTAAAAACATCATTAGCCTTGACCGTTAATAGTCTGGCTTCATCAAAGGGAGAACCTAGCTGTTAAATCTACTTAACTTCTTTGAGAAGGTCACAGAGGCTGTTGACAGTGGTTATGCTCTTCATACACTATTTCTTAACAAAGCCCAAGCATTTAACACCATACCTCATGTGGGCATTCTAAGTGAGTTAAATGCTTTAAAAATAGATCCTTACATGGTAAAATGGATAGCAAACTGGCTAAAAGACAGAATCCTCATAATTTGTGTGGCACGTATCTCATCTGAAAGTATGAAAGCAACCAGTGAAGTCCCCCCAGGACTCTGTGCTGCTACTCCTCCTTTTTGACATTTACTTTTCAGACCTACAAATGGAGAACAAGATCCTCTGGTTAACTAAATTCACAAATGAATGCAGATTGAGTGTTATTGTCAAGACCTCCCTCTGACCTCCTACTGACATCTGTACTCTTCAGGAAGAAGTTACTGTAGTTAATATCTGATGTTCTGAAAATTTGCTCAAAGTAAATGCAAAAATGTGTAGTACTGTTTCATTTGGCAAATATCCCCTACCCTCAACATATAGTATTGACAGTACTCCACTACCTAAAGAAAATGTACTCAGGGACCTGGGTAATTGGGTTGACAGTTCTCTCTCCTTTGATCATCATATGGCGACTGTAGTGAGAATACCCCTTTACTTAGCACAACTAATAGCCAAGGGTATATCAACCAGATGTAAAGATGATATTGTTCCGTTATGTTCAACAATGACTGGACTAACATCCTCTTCAGGATGTACCTGAATTTTTTCATGTAAAAGAAGGTGGAAGATCCAGAGGTTTCTAAGAAGATTTCAGGCTTAAAGACCCAGAACTACCAGTCTTTCTGGGCCCTGCCGTCTACTTCCTGGGTGACCCCCTCCTACAAATGAACTTATCCAACTCATTCTGCAGCGTATGTGGAAGAGTTCTGATACCATTGAGCCTATCCCCCAGAAGCCAGACAAATTTCTTTCATCTCCAGAAAGCAACCCACACTGGTCCAAGGGCCTTCCTGTAGATGCTATGGTTGTGGTGACGGCCACAAAAAAAAGAGTTAGCCAAGGAGAGCTCTACTGTCCATTCCCCAAACAGGGATTCTCGGGTGATCGACAGACTTAGGAAGTGGGTGTTTTCTTCATCGACCTTTGCCATCTGGTCTCTGAACTATCTGGCACATTTTACTAGAGAGACCTGATTTCAGAACTCTCAGAAACCCTGGCAGGTGCAGTGTCTGATGAGGTACAGGAGAAAGTTGCCTAACAGCTTGTGATCCTAGAGTCCATCTCTAACTTGTCCATGAGGTTGATTTCCCATTCTGCTGAAGGGGAAGCTAGGGCAGCAGGCATGGGCGTTGTTACCAGATGCCATGCGTGGATGCATCTATGTTACTTTGCAGATACTTTTAAGCCTTCCTTCATAAATGCCCTCATAGAGGCCTCCTCTCTTTTTGGCCCAAAGGTAAAAGACACTTTAGCCAGGTGTGAAAAGGACAGTAAGAACTTGTGTGCCATGGATGTATGTTTTTTCACACCTCAATGATCCTATTCCAGGAATCAGAGGAGCGGAAAAATGTGGTATAGAAAATCCAAAGGTCCTTTCCATGACACATGTGGTGAGTTTTCCCCCCAGAGTAGAGGGGGAAACAGCTGGAAGACATCCTTTCAGTGGAAGAGGTGGTCTGTGTAACCAAGGATCCAGAGATTCTTTCTCCAGACAGCCTTATCAGCGCTGCTGAGGAGTAGCCTGATTGCTTGCCTCTGGAGGCAGTAGGGGGTCCTTTTTCTCTGCACCACTTTGTCTGGCAAAAAATAACCACAGATTCTTGGGTGCAGATGTTCATCACCAGAAGTTATCACATCCCCTTCAATATTTTCCCAAGGGCTTTGAGGCGCATTCCCGGCATTCCACCCAGTCAAAGGGAATCAGCAGCCTTAGAAATTCAAATGCTGCTTCAAAAAAAGAGTCATCCAAACAGTCTCTCCAGACCAAATAGAATCCGGCTTTTACTCAAGGTTTTTTTAGTGCCAAAGAAAACAGGGGACTGAAGGCCAATTCTGGACCTCAGCATCCTAAACAAATTCGTCAAACAAGCACAATTCTGGATGGTTATGGTACAGTCTATTCTCCCATTTCTGGGCAAAGACGATTGGATGTGCTCTATAGATCTTCAGGATGCGTATTACCACATAAAAACTGACAAGCACTCCAGAAGATTCCTCCACTTCCAGATGGGAGCCAATCACTACTAGTTTCGACCACTGCCCTTTGGACTCCCTACAGCCCCTAGAGTGTTCACCAAATGCATGGCAGTATTAACAGCTCACTTGAGACTGCAAGTATTCTGAGTATTTCCATATCTAAACGATTGGCTCCTCACCTCCCCATCCAAGCATCTACTAATCTTAGCAACCCATTATACCCTACATCTCTTGGAACACTCAGGTATAACACTTAGGTATAAAAATAAACAAAGACAAATGCAAGCTAATTCCAACTCGAAGACTGGAGTTTATCTGGGCAGAGTTTGATACCCAATCTTGTTTTTGCTTTTTGTTTGTGGTTTGGTGGATTTGCTGGTTTTGCAGTATTTGTTGTAACTAATTATTTTATTGTTTTATTGGTTATTAGGTTTGTATATATATAGGGGATGGTTTTGTAATGAATGTTACTTCTTGAAGGCTATTTGGCTGGGGTGCTAAAGTAAGTGCAACAAATTTTGGATCTGTATCCTGTTGTTTCTGCTTTTCGTGTGTGGTTTGGTGGATTTGGTGTTTTTGATACCCAGTCTTGACTGGTCTGCCTCCCTCCCTCCTCATAGGATACAGTGACCCAGATCACAGCACTAAGTGATAGTCAGGACAAAATCCCGGCATGGGCAGTCCTTTATCTACTAGGGTCTATGGCGGCATCTGTAACAATGGTCCCATTAGGAAAAACTGCACATGCAACTTCTTCAGTGGCTTTTGCTGACACAATGGTCCCCCTTGAATCTCCCCATGTCTTTTCTGATCAGGATAACAAATCATTGCAAACAGCACCTGATTTGGTGGATGAAGCCAGAAGAGAACCTATGGAGCCGACCTTTCTCCCCTGCTTAGCCCAAAGCCATAGTGACCACGGACGCCTCCCTGATTGGGTGGGGGAGCACTACCAGGGAAAGACTGTCGAAGGCACTTGGTCATCCACGGAGGCCAATCTGCATGCCAGTGTTCTAGAACTGAGGGCAGTGCTTCTAGCGTTGCAAGCTTTTCAATCTGTTCTCCCTTCAGGAGCAATTGCAATCCAATCCGATAACATGTCAGTAATCTGGTACATCAACAAACAAGGCAGAACCAAGTCTTACCTGTTGTGTTGTGAGGCCATGAGAATTTGGCAGTAGGAGATAGCTTCCAACTGCTTTCTGATAGCAATGCACATTCCCGGGGATTCCAACATGATTTCAGACAAGCTGAGCAGATGCATCCTCCTGCCTTGCAAGTAGTCCCTCAATCCTGTCATAGTGAAGATTTTTGATCGCTGGGGCCAGCCTTGCTGCGATCTGTTCACATCCCCCCCAAGAATCACAAATGCAGCAGCTACTTTGCACTAATTTCCCCAAAAGGGGAAAGCTCGCGGGACGCTTTTGTACACGATTGGCCCACGGGACTTCTTTATGCTTTCTCTCCATTTCCACTGGTTTCAAAATTCTTGATGAAAGCTCGTTGGTTGAAAAGCATAGTAATCATTGCACCTTACTGGCCCCGACAAATTTGGTTTCCCTTCCTTTGGCCTCATCTGATACAGCTTCCTTGGGTTCTGGATCCAACACCAGAACTACTATCACATCCACAGGGATTGACATATCCAAATTTATCAAACCTCAAGCTGAGAGCTTGGTTCCTCCACTTCCGATGATTGTCAGGCAGAACAACCTGTCCTCTCCTGTTCATCACATTCTTCTGGCTTCCCATAAACCATCCACCAGAAAACTTTATCTCAGCAAATGGAAGAGATTCATTAGTTGGTCTGGAGTTAAAGGAATAAATCCATTTTCAGCACCACTATCCATGGTTTTAGATTATCTATCCAGCCTCCTTGACTCAGGAGCTGCAGCTTCTTCCATTCGAGTAAACTTGGCTGCAGTTTCTAACTTCCACAGTGGCTTTGAAAGTTCATTCCTAATTTCTCACTGGCTCTGTAAATCCTTTTTGAAGGGAGTTTTACATATCAGACCCCCCCCCCTTCAAACAACTGATTGAGCCATGGAATTTGACTTTGGTCCTGCAAACCTTAACTTGCCATCCCTTTGAATCTGCAGCCAATTGTGGCTTAAAATTTTTATCCTGGAAAACCATATTTTTGGTGGCCATTACTTCAGCTAGAAGAATTTCTGAATTACAGGCCTTGTTTTTAAAATGCCCCTACATGATCTTCCATAAGGACAGAGTATCACTCTGGACAAATCCCTCATTTTTACCTAAGGTTATTTCTTATTTAACTATTAACCAAACGATTGATCTACCAGTCTTCTTTCCAAATTTCTCCAGTAAAGAAGAATACTCCTTGCATTTGCATGATGTTCACAAACAACTGCATTTTTATCTGGACAGAACTAAATCCATACGAAAGTCTGACCAATTATTTATAGCATACTCAGGCCCAAAACTGTGAAGCCCATGTCCAAAGTTACCTTATCTAAATGGTTGAGAGATTGCATCATCGTTATTTATTAACGTAACAAGGTAGCTTTACCTTCTAAGATCAAAGCACATTCCACAAGATCAGTTGCAACTTCTGTTGCTTTCCATGCAAGGGCTTCCATGGATGACATTTGTGCAGCAGCAACATGGGCTTCTCCTCATACCTTTATCATGCATTACAAATTGGATATGGTCTTCAGGGGGAGAGCCTCCTTTGGTTCAATGATACTCAAGAATATTCTTCCACAGACCACCCAGGAAACAAGGTAGCTAGGGACTCTGTCCCATCAGTAAGGAATGAATGAAGATTAACAACATCAGATAAAGAAGTCATGTTCTTACCATAACGTTTCATCTGTGTTGTTGATCTTCATTCATTCATTACAACCCACCCACCATCCCCCCCCTTAAGACTCTTGGGGTTTCGGACATGGTCCTATCCTATGATAAGGAAATTGCTCAGAAAAAGCCTCCGCTTTTCTCTTTGTACTCTGTCCTTTCCTTACGGGCAAACTCGATCTGAGGTAATATGGAGAGGGGCACTATGGGTAAAAGCTTAGCTCAAGAGTTTTTTGGCTGGCGCGGACTTGCTATAATGGCTGACTCGGTTCCAAGGATGGAACCGACACCCATCAGTAATAAATGAATGAAGATCAACAACACGGATGGAACGTTATGGTAAGAACATAACTTCTTTTTTTGTGATTTTGCTGTTTTGAGCTTGGATTGTGGCTGAAAAGGGTCAGTAGACAAACCCATCCACCTGGTAAGCAAACAGAAAATAAATAAATAAATAAATATGCAGTGTAATACATTATCATCCTTCAGAGAGAACCTGAATGACTGGATGGGTACCCTCAAATTTACCCAGGAATTAACTGGCCTAGCCCTGCTTAAGAAAGGGGTATAGCTTGAGTGTGAATATTGGCAAGGTATTGATGACCACAGACTAAATTGCCTTGAAAATGCTGTGAGTGAAACCTATGACTGAATCCTTATGTGCTGTGTTACAGTCTTAATGAATAACTTTATTCTTCAACCTGGCATGTGTCAGTTTGAACATTGCATTGTACATTCCTTTATCACCCACGGCTCATTGGTTCTTCTGAGTTTCCCTGGTCCCTTTGTGAGAAAAGGAGTCTTTTCATGTTTTTTTCTTACCTACTGGATTATTTTCCTTATTTTTCTATTCTGCAGTTCTTTAAAAAAGTATTAAAAAAGTACTCCTCCAACATAAAACAAAAACAGTAATAAATAATAAGGTAAAGAAACTAGCATCAGAATAAACTATTAACAAACTCAGTTTACCTTGTTGCCATATTCTTCCATATATTACATCTCATCAGTTTCAACATATCTTATTACTTAATATTAATTGTCCATATAGTGATGGTACTAATCCATTGGGATTTGTCATATCTTCTATGATTTCCCTATTTGCTGTAGAGAAACAATGTTGTCTGTCTCTTTTTGTTTTCAACAGTTTCAATGAAAAACAGTGACAGTACAGATCATTTTCCTTGGTATGAGTCCCCTAATAGTCCAGCCATCCCTCAACAGCTTCTTCTGTCTTTCAGCTATTTCCAATACATGGAGCAACCTCCATTACTTAAATGGCCTGATAAGAGATGCCGGTCATTCTGTAATAGTGCTGTTATTATATGGGCTCCATTTTTTTACTTGTAAGTGCTCAATCTCTTCTTGGTTTCTCTTTTTTCTAACATTTCAGTTTGATTCACTGACGCCTTTATTTCTGATATCTTAGATACAGTGTTAGTTTTCCATGTCCTTGTTATTGTTTTTTTTAGCTATCAACATTAGTAGAGTTAGATGAATGACTTGTCCTAACTGTCCCTTTACGTCTCCATCAGTCAGTCTGTCAGAATGTTCTGGACTCAAATGAGCACTGGTGCTCACCCACTGCTGCTTCTGGAAAGGTCTCTATGGACACCTTCTTAGATAGCTCTCCTGACACTTCTCTGACTCTGCTAGAGGCATCAGAAACACAGGCTTTTGTCTCTGAAATTGTCTCTGTGAAACATTCATTTTGTACAAATGTCTGATTTCAAAAATCTAAATTGATAATGTTGCTTCATAACCATTGCACTCTCAGTCTGTTCCCTTCTTTTAAAACAGAACAGCGTCTTGCTCTTTGACTGTAATGCCATTTTATCTTGAGTGGTTTTCTATAATTCAATATATAAATAAAATCAACTTTATATGCAGAAATAAAGAAGCAGAGCTAAATATTCTACTCTTTCAGTTGTGAACTATCACCTTTCAGTTCAGTTCAGTATGCTTATATCACACCAACGTTAGCTATATAACAGGCACTGCTAATTATCTGAGTTTTCTTTTTTTCCACAGTCAGAACTGTTCTCTTAGCCTGAACATTTGACTATAGATAGTTTAGACTAGAAGTCACAGCTGGCATTAACATTACAGTGGATATTTCTTGAATTTCAAATCTGCATACACTACAGCATTGTCTGATATTGCCATATTAGGTATTCCCTGTCTTGAAACACAGCTTTAAGTGCATTAGTCATACCATTGCTTGTAATGGTTGTTAACTTATTAACCTCAGAAAACTTCCAATAATTATCTGCAAAATATAAAGTGATAGCAGACACAAACCTGAAATACTAAGTAGACATAGAACACTTGGAGGAATGGGCCAAAGACAAGGATATGGTCAACAAACAAACTACAGCATCGGTATACGAGTAACAGAGTATACATGAACAGTAACCACCGTCCTACACAGGTCCGTATTTTGCCTTGGCAATGAGACCCACAAGACTAGCCTACAAATTGACTTACTTTATATACTGTACTAAAGGTACCTTATATACTGTACCAGTATGTACCACAGTGCATTTGCTGTACTTCCTTCTTCACTGCTTTTCAAAGTGATTAATATTTAATTTCATAGTATGTGACTGTTTCTCAGTTAAAAGGCCATAATGTTCTAAAGTTTGTATTTTGAAAGTAACCAAAATATTTTTTATGAGAAACATCAGTTCTTCTTGAGCAGTAAATACTGTACTGAATCCAGCATCATTTATTTATTTTACTGGCATGCCAACTGGATAAGATTTACTAAGCAGTGCCTCTTTACTGTGGTGACCTGGAATAAATTGTTAAATTAAATGACATTTCTACAGTTTAGAATCAGCCATATCACAGGTCATTTATAGATTGTTGTCTTTTGTTTTCCTTTGTCTACTAGCTGCTGTGGTTCCAGTAAGACCATCTAATGAAGTTAGATGTAAAGCCTCCAAACCTAACTTCTGGGCAATCTTCTTAAGATGAAAAGAAATGTGGAGAAATATTTTGCCTCTCCATTTCTGGCATGAAAACCTTTCTTCTTGCCATTGTATCTGAAGGTAAAATGTAGACTCCACAAGCAGGTTAATCATTACAGTCATTTCCTGGTTGATAAGCCCACACATTTCAGAATCTAATGCTGACAGCACTAGCTTTGCTATATGTTTACTTTAATCTCATTTTCCTGTTTTGCCCTGTCATCTTACTTACAGTTGATTAATAAACTTTAGTTCCCTCTTATTCTTCTTTGGCTCTGGATATTCTTTTGTTTTTTTCAGTATCCATGACTACTCATTTCTAATTCATGTATGCTCCATCTCCTGCTTGCTGATCTGTGTCATTTAGCTCTCTCATTCAGTAATTTTATCATCATGCAAATTGTTGTGTTTTATTATCTCATGTGCAATTCAAACCATATTTGGCAACTTTTTGTTATAATTTGTAAATATTCATCAACGTATCTTGGGCCACTCCTGAATGCTGGCAGAATGAATCATTCTTAGTCAATAAAAATGGTCAGTCAGGTGATTAATCTTGCAAACTACATAACTATTCAACTTATGAAATACACAAATGGTATTTGCCAGAGGAAAAGGTTTTGCAAAGTTTAAATAATCTGTTGATGCACATTTTTACATTTCACATGCACAGATGTAGTGAGGCCAAAGTACATATTCCTGTGATATTACAGAGTATAAAGGATGGAAAAATGGCTGGGATTCAGAGAACCTTGTCACACTACAATGAGCAAATGTGAATGATGAGTAGCCTCTCACAGGGTGTGTGTAATTCAGAGACATACGTACAACTAGCAGGGAATGCTGAACTGAGGTTTGGGTGTGTTACATGCAGATGGACATATAATGACATGGCAATGAGCAACATTATTAAGATGAGTAGCTTGGTCTGTAAAAATGAGGAAAAACAAGACGGTGGAGCAATTCATAAATGTATATATGCTGCACCTCAGAGCTACACATGCTCCATAAACGATCTCTGATGTATATACACATACGTGTGAAGGGAATTGCTAAATAATAATATGAGTTGCCACTGCATTAGTAAATGTGTATCTGCAAGAAGCTCTTATTTCCAGTATCGTTCATGACAGTACATGTCAATGTTCCAGAGGTGCTATGTCATCTGACTGTTTTTAAGTTTCATGGACTCCATGACACTAACATTGTGGACCAGTACTCTGTGGATTGGGATATTATGCAAGATAAAAGTGAAACAAAAACCTGTCCCGTCCAAACAACAAGGACTGATGATAAAGTTTGAAACAAATTGATTTTCAGCTAACAATGCAGCAAACGTTTTTGTAATCCAAGCAGTTACTGGCAAATACCTTAAGGTATAGTTCAGCAATGCATAAAAACTGCAAAAAAGCGCATATAACAAACTCTCCTTACACTTTGAAATGGTGTAAACTTAGAAAACTTGACAATGGTTAAATAAAACATATAAAACCCCTTAATTACACCTACAAAAAAGCTTTTTCTTTAAAATCTAAAAATTTTTAAAAATTAGCCCATCAATCTTTATTTATTTAAGTATACATATAAAACACAGACCCCTAAAACACAACTCAAATAGATATAAAATGCTTGAAAGTGATGCGTAGTTCATTAAATAATGCATTATTGTGCTTTCACAACTGGCACCCCCATAAAAAATGCAAAATGTAAAATGTGAACTATACTTATTCTATAGTTAAAAGTAAAGTACGTTTAAAGTTTGTTTCTTCTCTTTTTAAGAATAGATGTCAAACTAATATTGTCATTGAGTCCTGGTTGCTTAGTTGCATTTAGCTTTAACTGCCAGATTAATTCCCTCGTTTCCAAAAGAGTTTCCCAATCTCCCCCCCTATGGTCCTGCTTAATTTTCTCAATGACTAAGAATATTTGCCAAGAAAACAGCAGACAATCTTATTAAGCAACTACAATACAATGGTGTTAATTAAAGATTGCACACAGTAGTGTTAATTAATTAACTACTTGTATTTCCTAGCTATAAAAACGTTGTACATTTGCTATGGATTTTGTCTCACTTGAAAAAGCCTGGTAGGACCAGGCGAAAGCGCTCGTGTTAATTTCTGTTGTTTTTGTCGACTATTAAATCTTTTTTATTGGAATTTGGTGCTGCATTGGACTGTCATTTAACGAACTGCTTGGATTACAAAACGTTTGCTGCATTGTTAGCTGAAAATCAATTTGTTTCAAACTTTATCATCAGTCCTTGTTGTTTGGACCGGACAGGTTTTTGTTTCACTTTTTTCCTGGTTCAGCTTCGATATTATGCAAGATATTGTAGATTTGTGTTGGTCTTGTCTGCAGCCCCATGGAAGTCATGGAATACCTATCCCACTGGATACCAAGGAATATGTGTCTTTATGTATATTAGTTACAGGAACCTACTGGGGAAAAAGTGGGAGTATCACAGGCATCAGTTTTTCAATGGTATGCTGTAGCATATGGGGGAGCATATGCAGTTCCCACATACCACAAAGGAGAGAAAGAACACTGTGGGGGAAGTATATGATATAGCTCATTTCCCTTAAGTACTGGGGGCCATAGACTGTGCACACATTGAAATAAATGCCCCACTTGGTGAACAGGAAGGAGGTACGTGAACTGCAAAGCATATTACTTCATCAACTGCCAGGTGATCTACAATACACAGGGTATCATCAACATATATGAACAGACCACCCAGGCAGTTATCCCAAGTCTCACAAATGGTATGGTTGTGACCTGCACCACTGTTTTTGCAAGGGGTGACTTTTTCCAGGTGCATCTTATTGGCAATGCTGAATATGTCCTGGAGCCCTGGCTGATAACGTCCATCAAAAATCCACAAAATGAAAGAAGACAGGTTGTGACTCCCTACTCTGGGCCAGTAATCAGGGAGCCTCAATCTTCACCACTGATGCTGGTGAGAGATAGCCAGTAGGAACAAAAATGAATACACAGACTATTTTCAGATTCAGCTCTCTGCACCAAACACAATTTTCCTTAAGAGCCCACAGGGAGCGCACTCTATACCTGGGGCTGAACTCACTCTCTCTCTTTCCAAGGTCCTAATAAGACTCCACACTGGCCACTTTGGAGCACTGTGCTCCAGTTCCAAGTACATGACACACACTCTTGGATATTTGATTTACACACACACACACACACACACACACGCGGAAAGGCTGGCACAGATTTACCAGTTGTGCCCCCTTTACCTAGACTATAGGGTAATTACCCTTCTACCACTCTACTACTCTAAGGTTCTTACAAGGGTACCCAATTATGCTGAGTAAAATTAATACGAATACAAATGGTAGACTTTGACCAATGCAGCAAGGCTTTCAGGAGCAGCCACAGTGTCACTAAAATAAGCATGAGTAATCTTAAGATGTTAAAGGTATTGTCTAAAAGACCAACCACAATGAAAGGTATAGAATATTTAA
Organism: Protopterus annectens; assembly: GCF_019279795.1. Lineage (NCBI taxonomy): Eukaryota > Metazoa > Chordata > Ceratodontiformes > Protopteridae > Protopterus > Protopterus annectens. Next base: position 1,341,149,727 of record NC_056745.1, read on the forward strand.
TAATAAATAATAAAATAAAAAACATGAGACATCTGAATATCTAGTTACAATAAAGACCAGAGTTTCAATTACAGGATATATATAAAAAAACACAGATTCACACAAATGTAGAATAACAATACTTAACTAATCTCACTATATTTTCCTGATTGGCTAAAGAATTCCTCTACCCTAGTTAAGCTACTTACTACAGCAAGGCAAGATAAGGTGTGAGGTTGTGTGAGATATCATTCCTGCCAGGTTCCAAAAAATAAAGTGCTGCTGCAAGAATTCCGTCATAACTCTCACTAACATCTAAAGAATAATGTCAATGCTGGTTATATAATGACATCACATCTGGTAACATGGCTCTGGTACAATACACACCCAGAGCTTTGCTAAGGTCTGTTGCAGCATTTGAAAGCTATAAAACAATTTCAAAATTTTCTGTCATATGCTGCCAGAGTGAAGAAACTCCAGCTCTATTCAGTCGCATACCGTCTGCTCAGAGGTGACATGTGCCTGACATACAAGGCCATGTCCAACCCGGAATTAATGGACATGCTCCACCTCAAAAAATCCAAATCCACCAAAACCACTAGAGCAAGTGACTTAAACCTTAGCACGGATATAAATAGGATGTGCTGGAGGGATAGATTTATCACTCAGAGACTCCCTATGCTGTGGAATAAAATCCCGGTCCATGTGAGGCCGAGCACCTCGCTGGCTCTGTTCAAGAGAATTCTTGACCTGTGGATGGGAGATCGTAGGTTTACCCCGGGAATCATCTCTGTGTCACTGCTGGACAGAGGCACAACAAACTAATGGGCACAGTATTTTTTCATATAAGGGGTGGCGTAAGCCACAAAACTTTGGGCTAGGCTTATAAATGCCTTAGGGCAGATAGCCTAGTATAAACCTATGAACCTATAAAAACTTCCACCCTTCCAAGGTAGCAATTAGTTCACCCCTAAGGACAATACAGTAAGATTCCTAGTCATGGTTTTTCCAAACATTCTTGTCTTTGGCTGCAATGAGACTTGTAAGATAAAATCTTTATGGCCTAAACCAGCCCATTTAATTTTCAATCTATTTTTCAAAATTAGCTGGACTGAGATTAACCTCTTCCCATCCAGAAATCTCTGTTAAAACATATACATTTAATAAGTTATAATAATACTGTCTGACATACATATATATATATATATATATATATATATATATATATATATATATATATATATATATATATATATATATATATATATATATATATATATATATATATATATCTTTTCTGTCCAGCAGGCCCTGTGTTGATGCATTTTTAATATAAGCAACTTTACAAATAGATGTTAACACATGCATCTGTACAAATCAATGTGACAGTCAAATGGCATAAAATTATTTACAAAACTCCAGCTAGCTATGTTAGTATATGTTACACATGCACTGCCCTACTCTCCCTGGCACAGATGGCACTACCTCATATCATCACACAAGGTTACAATCATGCTGAATCATAACTAAGGAACATTACTGATAGTGTGTTTGGTCTGCTGAAAGCACACTTTCACTGTCTGGATTCATCCTATGGTGTTCCTCAATATATTCCTGCCATGTGTGCAACAATATTTTCAGTATGTTCAGTGTTATATAATATCAGACATAGGAGGCAGTTACAGCAGGGTGGGCACTTGCAGGAGCAGCAAGTCCTATTCATACCAGGCAGCAGAGGCTGAATCTGATAATGAGTTAGTGGAGGAGCCAGCAGCCAGACAGAGGCAGGTGCAGTATGCTGTGGCACTGGCAAAGGGGCAGCAGCTTGCACCTAGTTTCAGAATATAATATACGAGAGTAATGCAGATACACTACAGTACTACATGCAAGACTAATACCAGACTGTGGTAACCCATTCTCAGGCTGGCCAAACTGTGTGTCAGACATAGGCAACCCAAGCAACAAAGTAGAAATGGCTGGACACAGTTATCATCATTTGCACAAATGGGGGGAGGGAGCATATGTGTAGATTTGTTTTACAGTGAAATATGTGAGTGCTAAGTATAATTAAAAGAAGCAGTACTGTTGTGTGTATGGACTTTCAGATGGGGAGGGCTTGATGTAAAAGGCTGTGCAGGGCCACTGTCAGAGGAAGTGTGTTTACTGTGGGCTATGTTGGCGTGAGTGTGTGTCTGCTGGGACACAGCCTCGCCAGAAGTTCTAGTAATTTGGCTTAATGTTCTGGACAGGTCCAGGAAATTCATGTTAGAGGTCTGTGAAACTTGTGTACACACCTGGCCATGAGAGCTAACTCTGCCATGAGTTGCACTGGCTGTACAAGGACCCTGGCTAGATGTTGGTGTGCAACACGACAGTGAGGGAAGTCTGGTAAGACGTATGTCACTGGTGTGACTGTCATGACCTTGAAGATGTTCTCTCCTGGGTACAGTCACCTCCACAACAGATGTGGAAGTGTTAGCCCTGCAGGAGTACATTCTAGCTCATCAATGCTAAAGATGGCTACTATCTAAGGGGCTAGTGGTGGATGGCACCTCACCCTGCTAGCTAAGCTTGAGAGGACATGGTACATTCTAGTATGTGACTGAGCCTATGCAAACAATCACACACATATGGGACATGCACTCCCCCAGGTTATGTTAGATATCCTGCATCGCTCTTACTCATTCTGCTGTGGCTGTGGTGATACTAGTCTGTGTCTTTGTGATGGCCCTTCTAATACAGTGGGTTGCAACCACTGACACACCTACTTTATGGGAACTGGGGGGTTAACTATGTCTTCATTGAACACCAGTACTCACCTCCTTGTGTGTAACTCCCTGCCTGTGGGGGCTAGGGGCAGATCCTGACATATCTCTGCTAGATAGTATCACACTTTCCTGACTGCTAGTGTCTCTTGTAACCTATCCTCTCTTTGCAGTGTATGTCTCCTGGGTGCCTACTTTACAGAATGTAGTGTTTACCCTCTGTCCAACACACACACACACACATGCACACACTGTACTCTCTGACTGTGCCCGATCATCCATACCATCATCATCAGAGGTTGCACTTCATCCAGTATCAGGTAGTGTCAGTTTCAAAGTGGTGAAGCTGGATAAAAAACCACCTGTACCCTGAATACACCAAAGCACAATATCCTGTGTAAGTATGACCCAGCTCCAGAAGTATACATGAATGTGAGGTGTACAAATATTACCAATTTAAAACCAAACATTCAAATTACATACTTTGTGGAAATGGCCATGCAAGGGGAAATCCCTGCTGTTCCCGTATGCCACAAATCAGACAACTTTAATATCTTGGAGAGTGACTGAGGGGTCAAGAAAACTTATGAGTACTCTTAGACAAAAAGCAGCCATCATTTCTGTTTATTCTTTCTTGACACTGTTAGTCCCACTAGGCCAGCATCCTCTTTTCAGTGGATATCCAAGGTTGTATTCATACTGCCTAGGACAAATATGGCCAGGGCACTTGGAAACTTCCCTTATTCTTTTTTTCATTAAGTGCCATATGATCTTTTGTATTCACCTGAGCTACCACTAACTCAGGCAAATAGGACCTTGGTTTGACATCTCATCTGAAGGACAGCACAACCCCTTCTGCTGCATATAATGTCAATATTGGTATATTATGGAATAGAACCCATAACCTTCTGATCTTCCAGCACCAAAGGTGATTGTACTACTGCTGACCCACTGGCACTACATACCTGGTGTACATCTGGTAGATACTCTTGTTGGCTGCTTAATTTCTACCTCAATATCCAGCACTGCACTGCACTGTGAGATCATGTGGAGATATCACTGCCTCTAACAGAGACCAGAAACTTTTCCATCTCCATGAGAGGTGGCTTATTAGATTATTCTGCACCTGTAGATGTACCTTCCTGTACTAGGTGGACAGCTCTTTATTCAGCAGCATATACTTCCATGTAAAAGGGGAAAAGAAGTAACCCCCAAAGGAAACAAATGTGAAGTGAAGAAGTAATGACAGTGGCCCTGCAGTAAACCATTTCATAAGTGCCATCCTGGCCACTGATCATAGTAATGTCCACTTCCAAATCTTTTCTGGCATTTACCCAGTAGGCCTGATCAGCATCCTGCACCTCATTCACTGCATCAGAGAACTTTGGTTTCCATGTACTTTTTCCAGCAGAGTCTGCAGAGTTTTTCCTGCTCAGTCTGTTTTTAGGCATTGCTCTGTAGGTATGGAAAACAGTGGCATTAACATTTTGTTCATGAGTAGCCTTGAAACCCCTTTATACCACCAGTCTCCCCCTTGCCCATACAGCATGCTGTTGATGTGCCTGACAGTCATATATATATATATACATACATATATATATATATATATATATATATATATATATATATATATATATATATATATATAGATCCACGCTGTTCAAGTAATATCAGGCACATAACTTTACTAAGCAAATGCCACCCCCCAGTACAAAACCTATAACACTGCATCTTACCAAGGTGACATGATTGTTTGTCTTGGGATTGAAAAGATTTTTGCCAAGAGATACTTCTGCAAGTTATACAACAGGCAAGTTTTTTTCTTATTGAAACTGACAGCACAAGGCTAGCCCAGTTAACAGCAACTATATTTGACAGTCAACTTGTGAAAGGTAGCACTTCCCTTGTACAAGCTGAGATTTAGCTTTTCTTAAAAATTAGTCTGAGATTTACCTGCTGTAAGTTTCCAAAATGCTGCTCTATAAATCCTTCTGTAGTCTGATGCTAGTCAGAACCTTCCATTGCAGGTATATCACACAAATTCAACTGCCTGGGTACAGTGATTATGCAAGCTATGTTTCTGAATCACTCAGCTGGCACACTGAGGTAACTTAATAAACACTGTGCTAAACTGTACTCAATGCCATGCTTAGAGCCTGGGTTCCTGCAGGTAGCACTGTGTATTTGTGGTCCACACAATGCCCTCTAAGGGGAGATGTGTAATTCCACATGTACCCTTATTGAAATGTTGTTGCTGTAATGCCTTTTTTCATAACAGAATATGAAGGAATACAGGAATGCCATGCTTCACACATTAAAATGCCAGGGTGAAGCATTACAATACAGTAAACATTTTAGTCTAACCTGTCATCCACCATGGAAATGAGATGCCCGTCATTGTGCAGCAGATGGCACGTAAAATATCTGCCATTTTCTGTGCTTCTTCTAGGTGAGACAACATGGCTGGAGAAGGAGAAGGTAGTGCTCCTTTTACAGCACAAAGGTGTTATGTGGAAGAGACAAAAATCTTTCTCCACTACCTCCATAAAGTGAGGAAGGGCTATGAATGGTCTCAGTATAAGACTGATGTCTGGAAAGGTTTGGCCCAGGCAGCCAAGGGGGAACAATGCCATCACCATCATCGTCATCAATCCCCTTTTTCCCATTTTTTCCACATGTGGTCAGGGTGTCATGTTAATTGTCACCATCTCTCTTGATTCAATGCCACACTCTATTCTTCTTCGATGCTCATGCCTGATTGCTGCAGATCTTCTCTCACAGGATCCATCCACCTCTTTGCTGGATACCCTTGTTTTCTCTTGCCTTCTTTCTGTCTGTCCCAAATTTTCTTCATCATATTGTCTTCTGCTTTTGTGCACATGCACCCAAAGTGCTGTAATCTGTTCTCTTTAAGCTTTTCTGCAATTGGAGCTACTTTGGCTTCTGCTCTGATGTCCTCATTTCTTCATCTGTCCCACAGTATGCATCTTACCACCCATCTCAAGCAATTCATTTCCATCACCTCTAGTTTCCTCATCTGCTCTACCTTTACTGCCCAGGTTTGTGTACTATACAATAGTACTGGTCACACCACTGTTTTGTACACTTTACTTTTCAGCTTCTTTGGCATTCTTCTGTCATACACTACACCTAACAATCTATGCCAGTTTACTGCAGCCCCTCTGATTCTAAATTTGACCTCTTCTTTCAGACTTCCCTTCTCTTCAACCACTCCTCCCTGATACTAGAAACTGCTAACCTGTTCTACTCTATTCCCTTCTATCTCAATTGTTAACATGTTCTAATTTCCCCAATTTGCTGCCATTGACACTGTCTTATATGTGCAGTTTCATCCTCTGTGCTTTCAGTTTTGCATTTCATTCTCCTATCCTTTTATGAAGTTCTTGTTCAGAGTCTGCCTGTAATGCCACATCATCTGCATACAGAAACTTTGTTGATCTGTCCCCTCCAGGCTGTTTGCTAATGTAATCCATCACCAGTATGAACAGCATTGGTTCAAAGATGAACCCCGATGCACACCCACTCACAGTGGGAATCCCTCAGTGACACTGAACACTGTTCGTACTTGAGTCACTGGGTCCTTGTACATAGCCTGCACTAATTCTACCAATTTTTCTGAGACTTTGAACCACCACAAGACTGCACAAATCAGCTTTCTTGAGACCTTGTCATATGCTTTCTCCAAATTTAGGAATATCTAATTAGACCTTTTCCTCATGTCTAGCTTCTTCTCAACTATCTGTTTCATTGAAATCATTGGCTCAGTTGTGCTGCATCCTGATCTGAATCCGAATTGCTCATCTCCCTTCTTACTTATTACTACTCTGCCTATCTATTTATCAATCACCCTCTCTAGAACTTTCTTGCAATGTGACAGGAGTTTGATACCTCTGTACTGCCCACAGTTGTGCATGTCCCCTTTGTTCTTGTACACTGGCATAAGTATGCTTATTCTCCAGTCATCCGAAATATGCCTATCTCTCCACACTGCTGTGAGTACCCTCAGGAGCCATATCTCCCCTATCTCACCCAACATTTTTATCATATCTGCTTTGACCTCATCTGAGCCTGCTGCTTTCTCTGACTTAATTTTCCTTCAGTGCTGTTGTTACTTCTTCCATGGTGGGCTCCACTTCTTCTGTAATTGTAGGCTGTGTCTGGGGCAGTACAGCTTATGTGGGGTTTTCATCATTCAGAAGCTTCTGGAAGTACTGCTTCCATCTGCCTGTGATGTCCTGTGGACTGGTGAGCAGGTTGTTGCTGGCATCCCTAATGAAGACTATCTTCTTTATTTTTCTTTGTTCTGTAACGTAATATAATTTCTTTGTGCTACCTAGTGAGTCACTTTGCAGAAGCTGGTAGAGTGCCTCTGATGCGCTCTTCTTTGCTACTGCAACTCCTTTCTTAGCCTCTTTATTAGCCAACCAGTATTCCTTCCTAGCCTGGTTTGTCATTTCCATCTCCCACTTTTTCCTGCACTCCTTCTTTCTTTTGATGATTTCCTTAACTTCTTTATTCCACCACCAGCTTTTCTTATGTACCTTATTACCATGCCTGGCTTGGCCACGTTTCTGTTCTGTAGTCATCACACACTCTTTTGAGGCACTGACATTCTTGTTAAATTCCATCTACTTCCTCATCTTCATGAGGTGCTAGAACTTTGAGCAAGTCCTTGAACTGTTGTACTTTCTCTTTGGTCAACTTCCAGGTCTTTTGCCTGGTCTCTATTGCTCTTACAGTCTTCTCTGATGACCACTGCTTGCAGCTGATTGTGGCTTCCAGTGGTTTATGCTGTAGGCCGACTGTTTCAGTGGGGATGACTTTACTGTCACTGATACCACCCCAGTACCCTTTCCTTATTAGGAGGAAGTCTACTTGAGCTGTATGTTGGCCACTCTTGTATGTGATCTTTTGACTGTCTCTCTTTCTTAACTGAGTGTTGGCTACTATCAAGCCATTTGCCAGACAGAAGTCTAGAATGATCTCTCCTTCTTTATTCCTGTTGCCACACCCATGTGGACTACCTGGGTCATTCAAATCACGCATTATCAATGCCAATTCATGTTGTCCTGCTTTATATTGTAGGTTCTGCAACTGCTGTCTGAATGCACAGTTCTCTTCACTATCACAACCCTGATGTGGGGCATAGGCTGAGATTATGAATACTGTGTTATCATTAGACTGGAGTCAGATTTCCATGAGTCTGTCAGTAATTATGATTTATACAAGGGTTAACATGGTTAAAAAAGGAAAATGACTCATTAATAAGTACAGCAAGGAAAGAAAAATACAAGCAAATATGATGTTCGATGAGTAAATGTAAAAGAGGGAAGGAAGGTGTGAATGAGGAAATACAAGTTTATCAAGAAAAAATTATGTTATGGAAAATAAAGATTGGCAACATAGAACATAATAGGAAAGAATTGTATTTAAATGTAATGAATAAGTATTGCTGTGTTTTCCCATGGGAAAACTTGGAGGGAGAAAAAGTAAAAGTCATACAAACAAGATTGGAATGGTGTAAGCGACATGTAGAATGCAGATATTTTCTGTGGAGATTATTGATAAGGAAATCACTAGTGAAAAAGAATAAGCCATATAAAAATAGAGGCAAGAATATGCAGTTATTGCAGTGAAGCTGAAACAACAGAACATGTTTTTTTTAATGTGAAAGGGTAAAGACGTTATGGGGAAATTATGTGAAGAGAATGTCCTGAAAGGTATTAATGAAATGAAGGATATAAGCATGGGTATGTTGGAAATTGGTTATTATAGTAATAGAAGAAAGGACTATGTTAAAAAAATAGATAGGAAGATATTTTATATAATATAATATTACTATAATATTTGGAACCAAAGATTGAATTAATTAAAATTCAATAGGAAATGGATATTGGCACAAATATTGAAAAAATAAGATTTTGGTTATGGAAAAAAGGGTGGGGATCAGAAAATGAATGACAATAAAAAGAAGAAAATGTGCATATAAAGTTTATGCAAATTAAGAAAAAGAAGTGTGAAAGGATGTCAATAGAAGTAAATAATGTATAATATGTAAATATCATGTTTAATAAAGGACCCCTACTGTTTTCAATAGGTGCCACTGAACTACCCCCAACTCAAGCAGATGGGGCCTCAATTTAATGGCTTTTGACAGTTGTATTCTTTGATGCTCTGGTCTGAATGAACTTGGATTCAGTGTTGTGGCCATTCGATCTTTTAAGATAGATCCAATTTAATATTTCATTTGAAGGATGACACATTCAAGAATATAGCACCCCCCCCCAGTTTATGCTCTACTGCAGTGTCAGCAATCTACCTACCTGGTATGGGAATAGAACTAACAGCCTTCTGCACTAAGGGCAAGTGTGCTACCTGTTGCATAACTGGCACTGCTTTCATTTTATGATGATTCCTGTGTGTTCAAGTCCTCCCACCATGTGCATCGTGATATAATCTGTAATTTAAGGTGTCAGTTTCATTATAGCACCTATACATTTGTCTTAGACATCACATTTTTGTGTTTTGGACTCAAGATTTCATTCGACTTGTTCAGGTACATAAGCATGCTAAGGCTTTGTTTTTCAGAATGCATGTTGTGATGACTGTGGGTTTGAGTTCCCCTCTCGGTTGTGTACGCTAACAGTCTTGGAAAAATAGAAAGTTGTGTTTATAGTTCTCTTGATTATAGTACCTGTAGCAATATCACTGTAAAATATATATATCAGCTTCATTTTTTCATTGTATCTGTGTGTCTCTCTCCCTTACCTTCTTTGTCATTATCCTTTCTGTTATATACCACTAACTCAGGCAGAGGTGCTCTGTGTATTTTACTATTATATGCAGCAGCAGAATGTAGACCAGCACCTATCCCATAGGCAAGGCCTTTTAGCCCCCTACAGGTGACAGCAGCAGCATTATCACCACCACTATCACCTGAAGCACACACATCTAGGCCCCAACCTGTCACAGTCACCTTCACACTTCCTGCCCCCACCTGCACCACCTAGTACAGGTAGCTCTACACTGGACACTGGTACTGTTGTACATGTCAGTAACAGTGGAGGTGGCAGCTTTGCTATCCATTGGCAGCTGGCAGGCATTGTGGGGGAAATCAATGATAGGAAGTCAGATGCCCACATTGGCCGCATGGAGAACCTCCTCTGGGAACCTCGTGTCCCTGCCCCACACTGGCTCCATCATCTGAGTCAGGGCCCAGTGGTGAGGGATCCCAGAGTGGTGATTAAGATCTCACTGGGTCACAACTGTCAAGGACAGCAGCTTCAAAACCCCATCCTGTCCCCTATCCTGATGTTTGGTGTCCTCTCCTTTTTACATCTATGCTCATCCCAGTGTGTTGTCTAATTCTCCCCTCATTGTTTTCTTCCCATTGTTTGTCTGATGTCTTCTTTTCTATTGTTCTCCTCCCCATTGTGTTAATACACCCCCGTATGTCTTATATGTCTTCTATGTTTGTTTGTTTGTGTGCCTCTCCTACCAACCCTACCCATCTTACCTTCCTTTTACTTCCTTTACTTTCTTCCCTAATTTGCTTTCTCTTTGTATATGAAAAATGGGCACCTAACAAAAAAAAGCAACTTTAAGGAGTGGAAATGATAATACAGGAAAGAGATGAAAAGGGAAAGCAAACATAGGGTAAAACATAAGGTAAATACCTAAGGAATGAACAGAATGGAGGTGGAAAAGCTGGGGTAAATTATTTTCTTTAACATACCTGAATCAAGGCCCTTTAAGGCTTTAAATCTTTTCTCCTTCTTGCCTCTACTGTGAATACAGTATCATGCAGAACATCATCAAAGTATGTGCACAGTGTATGAGCTCTGCTTCTGCTCATCTTATCCTGTGGCCACACCTGAGTACTACATGTTTTTCCAGCAATCCTTCCAACAGCCACAAGCTCACCTCCTTGCACTGATTTCCATCACTATTCAAATTTAATGAGTATTGGGGCTCATTGTGCACAGAAAGTAAACAGAGAAGAGCTGGTTGTGATTGGGCCCATACTCTTTCTGAATCTTATGGAATCTGGAAATAATGTTATAATATGGAGAAAAAGCTGAAAAGTATTATAATGTTGAAACATAGCTAATAGAAAGAAAACAATTCAAGCACGAGGCTGGTCTGGATTCTGTGGCACAGCATGGCTTGACTAGATTATATTCTACATTAAAAATATTTTTCATTGTACAAAAAAATGAAAATTTAAGTCAACCCCGTATCCCTGAACCAAATTCACTGTAGAACTTTAACCAACTATATGTATGTATATATCCTTTTTTAGTTGTAAATTTTGTAATGTACTTGGATCCTTACCTTTCTGCTCTCATGTCAAAGTGTATGATGACTGGTGTGCAATACCTATTTAGAAAATTAAATAAATAAGTAAATAATAAATTCGGTATGTCTTTAAATGTTTGTTTTGCAATGTGAGCTACTGATCAGATGTATTCCCAGGATTTTTGTGTGTTTTGAGGGTGTTCCCTTCATTCTTCCATTCTCTAAAATGCATATCTTGATGAGGCTGATGGTGGGGTTCCCCTTGTCCATCCATCCATCCACCCACCCTCCCAATCTAATTTCTGAAATACTTGTGATGGTGAGTGCTGTGTGGTATTAATCTGAGTGGAGCAGACCAAACTTCAGTATCTCCAGCAATAGGCCATAGCTCATCGTGTGGGATCTCCAGGCATTCCCAGGCAAGGTGAGAGATATAATCCTCACAAATTTCCTCAGTCTGCTCCACAGCCTCCTCTCTGTGAAATATACATGGTACAATTCCCATGGGAGGTATCCAGAGGGCATCCACACAATTTGCTCAAGGCATTTCAACATTCCTCTCAACATGGAAGAGAAGTGGTTGTTCTCCAAGAGCCTTCTCGATTGCTAAGCTCTTTGTTTTGCAGTGGAGAAACTTTATTTCTGCTGCTTATATCTGCAATCTCATTATTTCAGTTACTATCCAAAACTCATGACTACAGATGAGGCCAGAGACATAGATTAATCTGTAAACTGAGCCCTTAATCCTATGACTTAGTGTTCATTTCATCACGACATTCTGCTGTTGCTGCACCAATCCATTAGTTAGTCACCTGAAATCCTCTACTTCACTCACAAACAATTTATGTAGATTCTTAAATTGCTTTGTTAGGGATACGTAGCTGCTTCCCACACACCTAAAGAGGTCAGTCCACTGTCTTCCAGGAGAAAACAACAATCCATGATTTGGAGGTGAGGTGCTGATTTTCATCCGATCTATTTTACAGTTTGCAGCGTATCATTTTATTGCATGCATCAGATTGCAGTCACTTCAAGCTAAGATGATATCATTAGCAAATGACAAAGATGCAAACCTCACATTCCCAACTGAATATTCTCTACCCTTGACTGTGCGTGGATATCCTGTCAATGATAATCAGAAATAGGAAATGTGATAATAAGAGCGAACAGCTTTAAATGTGTATATAAGTATATGTAGATATGCATTATAGCACATGTGCCTTCAAGACTATAAATATCCATAATACTTGGGTCCATATTATAACAATGAATGATCTGATGCTCGAACGTTGTTATGGACCCCTAAAGTGCGAAAACTCAAAACAGCGAACAACCAGAATAGCGATTTGTTTTCCCAGGGAAAAAAATCGCTGTTCCCAAAAAAACAAAAACTAAACACTAAATGAAGTGGGGAGCTTTGCCCCATGCCCACAAGTGGGGGCTGTGCCCCACACTCTCCTACTTAAATATACCAACTCCAAGATTATACTACAGTGAAGGAAATGGCACAACCTGGCGGCCGACCCAGCGATTTCTTTCCCTGGGAAAAATCCGCTGTTCTAGCCGTTCGCTATTTTGCCAATTCAACATTTAGTGTTCAAACTAACAGCGTTTGATCATCCGCTGAATTAAAGTAGACCCTAATACTTTGAGTCTAGTGTGCCATTTGCACAACTGGAGAGGTGAGGTGAATAGATTAACTGACATTATTCCGTGATGCCATTTTCTTTGTTATTAGAATTGCAGTTTTACATTCTATGCTGGAGTCTAGTGCCATTATTAATAACACAAATAGAAATGACTGGATACACTTAGATGTGTTTTGTGAAATAGTGTCAAAGACAGGATATTTTTTATATATAAGAAGTGAAAACTGACATTCAGGTGAAAAAACTTCAGCAAACAGCTAAGTAGATGCCACACAGTTCACAGAACGCTGTTTTTTTTTTCTGGAAACCGCTCCTTGAGAATTTTCACCACTTATTAGACTTACAACCTAAAATAACTGAAAATTTACTAATAATATCACAGATTAAGCCACTAGGACCATTCAACTTCACAAAGCCATTTGCCTGGTCATCGTGGAGGCAAAAATCTGTGTGTTTGTGAACTGCAGTCAGGTTGGGTAAAGAAAGTGAGGACATCCAGGAAACAATTTATCACGGGCATGGAAGTAGGCGTCATTTATAGCAAATTTTCTTTTCCTGAGAGTCATAGTGTTACATATGAAACAGTAATAAGTTCAAATAACACTTTGCTCCATCAAGAAATATTTTTCATGAAATGGCATACTTTCACAAATGTCAAGTTAAAGAAGGTTCTTCCAATGCTTTTGCCAGGTGCTTATATGAATTGTTTCAAAATTGTGGCTTTCATCAACATAAGATGAGTAAATAAGACACAGAATTGTGACTAGGCTGGCTGATACTGAAGTGTTAAAAAAACATTACAGCAAGAAGTGAGTTTAACTTTGGAAAAGGCAAAATTGCAAATTCAAATTGCTAGAGAGGCAACTAAAAAAAGAGACACTGTGCTAATATGAATACAGGTTGTGTGTGAGGTGAAACACAAAGAAAATGTCAGATTCATGATACTGGCCAAAGCAGAATTACATTAAAAGTAGCTGTTTATACGCTAAGTCAGGGCAGTGTGCTGCACCTGTGTGTGGCAGAAGGGGTAAGAAATGCAACAAGATGGAACTGTTTGTAAAATGAACCCAGAGAAAGAAGTAACCATTGAGAATAAAAGTGAATAAACTGCATTTCCCTGGGTGCAGTCAGTGCTATGCCAAATACTAAATCAGACTAGCAAGTCAAACTCCCAGTTAATGGAACAGATAAAACTGGTATGAGAAACATAGCTGATGTTACGATAATATCACAAGCTACTTGTAGAAGCATTTTTTGCGGTTAAGGACCAAAAAAATTTATTACTCCAAATTCAAAGTCCATTGTTTAGCAAGGCAGACCATTTATCGGGCAGGGGGTTTCCCATGAATTGCTGTTTTCCCAATAAAAATTTAAAACGAATGTTTTTGAGGGTCCCCGTAAATTTTGGAAAAAGCTAAAGCCAAATTTGGGCCCTAAGGGCAAAACCCTTAAGTTTTCCCCCTTTTCCAGATCCCTAATTGGGTGTTTAATTTCCGGGAAATTGGTAAAAAAAAACCCCCAGGGTGAACATATTGTTTATTGAAACATCTATAAAATGTTTTTATTTAAAAAATGAAATTGGAAACTACAGGGAAGTAGGGGTTTCTCCTTTGACCCATTTAAAAAACTTTTATGGGCAATGAAAATATTTAATATTTGCCATATACACCTGAGAGAAATAGAAGAA
>NC_056745.1:1341169125-1341196625 GCF_019279795.1 Protopterus annectens
AGTAGACGTCATTTATAGCAAATTTTCTTTTCCTGAGAGTCATAGTGTTACATATGAAACAGTAATAAGTTCAAATAACACTTTGCTCCATCAAGAAATATTTTTCATGAAATGGCATACTTTCACAAATGTCAAGTTAAAGAAGGTTCTTCCAATGCTTTTGCCAGGTGCTTATATGAATTGTTTCAAAATTGTGGCTTTCATCAACATAAGATGAGTAAATAAGACACAGAATTGTGACTAGGCTGGCTGATACTGAAGTGTTAAAAAAACATTACAGCAAGAAGTGAGTTTAACTTTGGAAAAGGCAAAATTGCAAATTCAAATTGCTAGAGAGGCTTAACTAAAAAAAAAGAGACACTGTGCTAATATGAATACAGGTTGTGTGTGAGGTGAAACACAAAGAAAATGTCAGATTCATGATACTGGCCAAAGCAGAATTACATTAAAAGTAGCTGTTTATACGCTAAGTCAGGGCAGTGTGCTGCACCTGTGTGTGGCAGAAGGGGTAAGAAATGCAACAAGATGGAACTGTTTGTAAAATGAACCCAGAGAAAGAAGTAACCATTGAGAATAAAAGTGAATAAACTGCATTTCCCTGGGTGCAGTCAGTGCTATGCCAAATACTAAATCAGACTAGCAAGTCAAACTCCCAGTTAATGGAACAGATAAAACTGGTATGAGAAACAGCTGATGTTACGATAATATCACAAGCTACTTGTAGAAGCATTTTGTCTCAGTGCCCATAGTTGAATGAAGCAGAAATGATTATATGTAGCACTGCAGGCAAATTCAAGTGCATTGGCAGATTTTTAGCAATGTCTGACTAGAAGCGCTATATATCTGATCAGTAGAACTGTGGCATGCAAGTTGAGGCTGATTGCCATAATAAATAATATTGACGAGGATGTGTTTGCAGTTGGTCTGCTTAACTGTGAGCCAGTAGGAATAAAGCTAAAGCCACACTCTGTCCCTATATGTCAACCACACCCATAAGTATATCATTTCCAGTACTCCCTAAATCTGAGGTAGAACTCAAACATATACATGGACTTGGTGTGATCGAAACTGTAACTGAGCCAGCTGAATGGTGTGCAACAATGATCCTAGCTTTCAAAAAGAAGGGCTATGTAAGAATACGTGTTGACTTGAAAATGTTAAATGAAGCAGTCATGAGAGAGAGAGAAGATTGTTTTACCTACCCTTGAGGATATTACACCTAAACATGTTTATAGCAGAGTGCACTCCACATTAAACTAGTTAAGTGGGTTGGGCTGATACACCTAGAGAGAAATCCAGAAGCTAATAACCTTTGTTACTCCAACTGAAAGGTCTTTACTTTGAGAGACTGCCAGTTGGTATAACTTCAACACCATAAGTATTTCAAAGTGTGATGAGCAGTCTGTTAAAAGGGCATGCAGGTGTTGTTGTCATATGTGATGCGCTAGTGTTTAGTCTTGATAAAAAAAAAACATGACATGAGAATGTAGACTTTTTTCCAAACAATTACAAACTCAGGTCTTAAGATGAATTAAGGCAAATGTAGTTTTAGGAAGCCTAAGAAGCAATATTTCAATCACACCAAAATGCTAGTGTCGCCATATCAGATTCAAAGAACCTCAGTGCCATTCTGGAGCTAAAAGCTTGTATAACTGATTTACATCAGGCCCTTGGCATGATACAATTCTTGGGACAGTTTGTACCTCATCTTTTCACAGTGTTATGTCCACTGACAGACTTACTAAAGAATAATGTATCCTGGTCATGGAGAAATTTTCAAGCCTAAGCTTTCAGAAAAGTTAAACAAATGCCAATGTCTGTCCACTGCTTGTCTGCTGTAATGTTACAACATCACCAGGTGTGAGGGCTGATGCCAGTAGCACTGGTTTAGATGCTGCTTTACTCCAGATGGATGGAAATGTTTCAAGACCTACTGCATATAGTTCCAGACCAATTGATGCTGAACAAAGATATTTGCAGATAGAAAATGGCTGCCTTGCAAAATGCATGGGCATGTGAAAAGTTCTCAAGATACATACTAGTGCTACAGAGTTTCCCATCTCTTAATTGACCACAACCACTGGCTGCTCTTATTGCACTAATTAATTCCTACTATTTGGACAAAGTACCACCAAGGTTGCTTATGAGACTGAGTCTTTGCAGTGCCAGAGCAATCTGTGTCGGAAAGTAATTAAGTGTGGCTAACATGCTGACCAGGAACTCAGTACCTGACCAGGAGCAATCTGAAACTCAAGTGGACATTGCTGTCTATGTGCAGAGCATTATGACAAATCAACCAGTGACTAAGAAGGCTAGAAAAACTAAAATAAGCTACTAAATGTGACAATGAATTGCAAAAAGTCATTACATACATAAAAGATGGATGACCTAACAGTAGGTCACAAAGCATCTGATGTACAAATACTATACTATCAGAACACTATTGTCCATACATGATGGTTTGTTGCTGTCCCAAGACTAAACTGATGTGTTTTTTTCACAGCATGCCAAAGTGCTGAAGCTAATACACATAGAACAGATATCCCGCTATTAACCTCCACATTGTGAGGCTAACGTCAACTTGCCAGTTTTGCATTATACATAAAACATCAGAAAAGATGGAACCATTACTGCCAACTCCTTTAACACAAAGTCCTCGGCAGAAAATAGTTGCTGACTTATATGGTTTCAAGGCTACCTTGTAGCAGTGGACTATTGCTCTCATGATATAGAAATACCGCATGTGCCATGCATGAGTAGACATCAAATTATTGCAAAATTTAGGACAATGTTTACCAGATTATAAATTTATAGGTTCATAGGTGTACACTAGGCTAATGACCACTAGGGTCTTTATAAGCCTAACCATGCAACCCAACCTAATTTTGTCCCGGAGTTCCTTGGATATCTGTATGGTGGGATATGTTAATAAAGAGGTAGCTAAGGGTTATGTGGAGGGGTTATGTTAGTTGATGATTAATTTATTTACTGTCAACCTCTGTCCATCACAGAAAAGGAGGCCAGACCAGAGGTGAGATTTCAATTTCACATCCAATGATCAAATTTTTTTTGAATAGGGTCAGAGATGAACTTTGCTTCACTTAGATGGGGAGCTTATTCCATAGTATAGAGATCCTTTGAGACATTTATTGGTCCCTCCAGTAGGTTCTATTTATACTGCAGACAAATTTCAGGTCCTTGGAGCTAGTGTTTTGGTGCTGTCTGTCTTCTGGATATGCAAGAGATCGGTCAGAGCTGGATCTGAGGACGCCTTATGTGCTAGGCATAATTCTCCTTCAGTAATCTGTAAGAGACCAAGTACAGAGATAGAGCCTTAAGGTGATATATGTAGAACATGGTATTCATACCCTGGATTCTGTTGGTAAGGAACCTTTGAGGACATTCCAACTGTTGCAAGTGCATAGTTGGATACATGCCAAAGGGGATATTGTACTCAATGATGGGTCTGATAAGAGCTGAGTAGAGTGGTACTATTACTTCCCTGGACCTGGATGCCATAGCCTCGCTTATGAGTTGGATGAATTCCTTACTATCTTGGCTACATGTTGGTTGAACACCAGACTACTGCCTACATATGTTCCCAGATCCCTATCTGTTGGGTGAACTCTTAGGTGTGTTTTATCAATGAAGTAATAAGCTTATGCAAATGATTTCCTAAAGGGCACTATAGTGTATTTCTTTGCATTGAATTTTGTTTGATTTGTGACTTTTGCACCAGTCATTTGTTTGTGTTAGACCTTCTTGTAAGATGTTGGTGTCATGGGGATAATCTATGATAGTTCCTAATTTACAGTTATCTGTGAACTTGGTGATCCAGAGGTCTTTAACAATTAGCCTTTACTTCTGATAAGTAGATGCCAAACAGGAGCGGGCTCAACACAGAGCCCTGGAGTACTCTGCTGGTAACTGGTTTCTTGGTGGAGGTGGTCTCACCGATCATGACTTCTTGGGTCTTATCTGTGAGCCAGCCAGTAATCCAGTGAGTTATATTGTGATTTTTGTCAAATTCTGAGAGTTTGTCAACAAAATCTGAGTGGGGTATTGTTTCAAATACCTTGACCAGGTCAAGGCAGAATTTTCCCCTCATCCATAGCCATGGTGACCCTCTTGAAGAAGTCTACCTGGTTAAGTAGGCAAGACCTTTCCTTAACAAAGCCAAACTGGGATGGGGCCAGTGTTTGTAATTTGCCAGTGTCTTTGCTGATTATTTTCATGATAATTCATTCCAAGGTTTTGTATATTAGACTTGTTAGACTGATGGGTCTGTAGTTCCTGACATTGGTTGATGATACACCTTTATGAAGAAGGTGGACTGTTACAGCCCCTTATTCACCTGTCACGTAACCTGTTTTGTGGTTGTAGTCGAAGAGTTCCTCAAGTGGTCCTGCTATTTTAGGCTATTTATGAGCAAGTGGAGATATTGGCATACTCACTGAAGCAGTGTTTTTGGCCTTAGTGAGAGCTTCCAGGACCTGCTCCCTGTTGACAGTAGGGGGATATGCTAGAAGGGATTTCACAGGAGGATAGTGGGGGGGAGTGGGTGTGAAGTTAGAGTTAAAAATATCAGCCAGTAGATTTGCTATGTCACCCAGGTCATTGGTGGTTGTGCCATTTAACACCAGTTCTGCACACATTTCTGACATAGCTGATGAAGGCCTTGTGACTGTCCTTAGCTTGGGAGGCTATCCTGACATTATGCGTGTCCTTATTGGTCTTTATTAGACCTCTTAGTTTCTTGTTTAGTTTAATCAAAGAGGTCTTCTTTCTATGAGAGTTACTTTTTTCTGATTTTGGACATCACTTTTTTGTTCTGTAGCCTGTTAAAGTAAGGATTCCACCAGTGTGGATCTTAAACATTTTCAAACACTACTTTCCTAGCCATCAACTTCACTCATCTGAGAAAGAGCTTCTTGAAACACATAAACCTAAAAAAAAAAAAAAAAATAGGACATAGTTTATATTCCTGCATAGTAACCAAAACCTGAAACAATATTCCTATAGACATTGGATCAACACCTATAATCACATTTTTAATCATACCCTAAAACAATACCTTCTCGACTCCAGGCTATGTACTTGCCTTTCTCCAGGATAATTGACCCTTTTATTACCCCTTCCTATACTCTTTCTCTTAAACTCTATTCTTCCCTTTCTCTTCCATACTCCGTCATCCTTGTAATCTGCTATACACCTGCTATTTCTCTTACTGCTGTTAGAGCCTACCCTTATTTCTCTCCCATTTCCTTCTGTATCATCATCTTTATATCTTCCATTACCCTCTTCTTCTACACCTTCATTCGACCTTTTTTAGCCCATAATATTCTTCTTACTGTCAAGTTTTCTGTATCTGCTCCTCTTGTACCCTATTACTGCTTCCTCCATAATATTCAAATATAGTTACATATATGTATATATATATATATATATATATATATATATATATATATATATACATACACACACACACACACACACATATACATATATATACAAAATCATATATATATATATATATATATATATATATATATATATATATATATATATACAAAATCATATATATATATATATATATATATATATATATATATATATATATATATATACATACATAAATATACACACACACACAAATAAATATATATATATGTATATAAACACAGACACACACACACACACACACACACACACACACACACACACACACACACACACACACACACACACACATGTGTGTGTGTGTATATGTTTTTTGCCCCTCTCTGATGTAATCTTGCTTTTTTTTCTTCTGTTGATCTCATTTGTATTATTTATTGTAAATTCTTTTACCACTTGTATGATTCCAATATCGTAAGTATGCAATTTGTATTAGGTCTTATGGATCTTTTCTCCTTAGGCCTTCACTGAAAATGAGATTTATGACCACAGTTGGACTTTCCCAGTAATCAAATAAATAAAAATAAAATAAAATACCATATGCCTATTGGGCTAGTTAAAGGCACTGGTACTTAGTTTGTATACATTGGCTTCCAGCAATTTGCTAAGGACTATGGCTTAATAAATACTATCGTAAGTCCTCACTCTCACAGCCCAATGGACCTGCTGAGAAAGCAGTCAAAACTGCTAAAAAGATCCTTCATCAATGTAATCCTTACAGAGGTCTTATGTTATCATGCTACTCCACACAGTGCTGTAGGAGTAAGTCCTGTACAGCTAATGGCTGGATGACAAATCATGATTAAAATAACTATGCTGGAATTTGAAGTGGAACCAAAAGCTATTCCATTTACTATTCCGTTGGAATTCATTGTGAGAAATAACCACAGAGGAAAGTATTCTTACAAGCATTTTTATGACAGATGATATTCCTCCCAGTCTCTGCTTATCCTTCAGCTGGGCCAACCAGTAAACCCTAAACTTGAAGGAGAAGAAAGTGGGAGACAACCTGTGACACAGTACAAAAAAAAACTGATAAATCAAGGTTCTGCATGGTGCAAACTGATGATGGTACCATTGTGAGACAAACTGAAACATATCAGTCATTCCTCAAGAGTCTTGATGTGAAGATTGTGTAACAGAAAGCCATACTCAGGTGTTTGAGGCAAAAATGATGAGGTCCATCACCGATCAAAGTGTTTTGATTTCTTTGAAAGCTCTTCTTCAACCCATTATCTCGGACAAAGGTAGAAGCCCAAATCCAAAATGTATTCTAAAGACATAAGGAGTGTCTTAAATTCATATGTTCTAAATTAGACTGTTTCTAATGCTGTTCAGACACTTCTAGTAAGAGATATTGGGTATAGGTTAGAATTTGTCTGACCCTATTTCCTCCACAAGTTCTTATCCACTGGTGGTTGCCAGAGTGGTTTTCTGAGTAAAATTTTATTTTAGGGACAAATAAGTGACAGACATATTTTCCTTAAATATAAAATATATTGCTTAATACTACTGAAAATTGCTTAGCTACCTCAAATGCTACTATTGAAAAATAATTGTCTGCCAAAAAATTTGTAAGAAGTTTTAAAATCTACTTGCACAAGCCCTGGATTGCACTCAGGAACGTTACATATGTGAATCAAACATTAAGCCACTGCATACCATGCTTTTATAAAAGGTTTCTCTCTCCTTAAGGGGAAAGATGTGATGATAAATATTTTACAACTCTATATGTGTATATAAAGATCTGCAGATATGTATTATATCTATGTTCCTTTAAGAATGTAAGTACCAATAGTGCCTTGAGTCTGGTGTGCCAGTTGTACAGATGGGGAAATGAGATGAACTAGTAACTGACTTTTTGATCTGCTGAATTTTGTGTGTTATTAAAACTGCAGTTTTACTTTGAGTGCTGGCATCTATTGGTACTACTTGTAAAACTGAAAAAGATAACTAGATAATCACAACAGGAATGGAGACAAAACACTTTTTGGGCATAGTCCAGAAACACATGGCTTCAGCTTTGATGACGTAACTCCTCACCTTGAACTCTGAGCCATAACTAGGGCAGAGCAAAAGGGACAGCTGCCTTGAGTGCAACCTGTTAGGGACCGAGATCAGCAGGTGCTGATGGTGAAAGAGTACAGGACCAGCATCATAAACAAATGCTGATACTGCATTTGTAGTCACGGCTGAAGCACTCAGTGTGTGGTGATGTAACTATAACAAGCTGCTTGTTACATTTGTAGTAAGCAACTTGCTACAGTTTCAGAATGTGCAAAAGATTTTTTTTCTTTAGAAGATCTGTTTTTTTTTTTCTTCAGCCTTCAGAAAACGTTTTTTGTCTTTGTCAGCATCATTCAAATTTTTGGATTGGGGGAGTTGTTGGATTGAGGAAGAGCACAGGGGGACACATGAATTAGCAATGTTTCTGCTTAAGCATATTTAGATTAATACTTGGAATTAGGACAGTTCTCACACCTTAAATGCAATAGCAGCGCTACCAGTCTCTACTGTTGTAGCACTTCATGGAAGCATTCCATGGTTCATTGTAATATACCTGTTCAAGTTTCCAAAGCTCATGTAGACAGTACTGGCAACCTCTAATGACTCCTCCAATATCTAGGTCAGGACAAATAGCCGATCTATTGTTTTGTAATCAAATCAGGTTCTTGTTGCTGTTTTACCATTCCACTCCTATCACTTTATTGGCATCACACCTAACCTCCACCCTTCACCTTGTGGGTGGTGTATCCATGGTGTAGCTTCTCACAGCTTTTTCTTTTAAATACAACAGGGCCATATGGGTTACCCACCTGCCTGATGCTCACCAGCCAACAGAACCTCCAAGTCTGACTCAAGAAGATCCTACTATCCCTATTCAGTACGAAGTATTGGGATTCTTTAACTGAAACATCATACAGGACCTTCTGGATTGTTGCTTGCTTTGCCCTTTACCCCAAACCAGTTTACCAGAATTGACACTGGCAAGAGCATAAAGCAATAGACAACATGACACTAAGGGTCACAAGGGCACACACCTTCCTTTGCCAAGACAAAAATAATTTTGTTACAGAAATATAGATTTTGACAGATAGAACACCTCCCCTGTGCATTATTTCATAGGATATGCAGAAGGTCTGTCTTAACAAATAAACTATCCTTTCCCTTCCTCATTTCCCAACTATTCTTGAATTTGATCACTCTTTTTGATGTGACATCACTGATCACTCTTTTTGATGTGACATCACTGATCACTCGTTTTGATGTGACATCACTGATCACTTCTTTCTGTGAAATATGTCTTCATATTCTCCTGAAATGTCAAATTTCTTTAATCTAGTGGTGTCCTCTTGTTCTTATATAGTCCTTTTTCATATGTTCTCATTTAGATGCATCCTAGCAACAAATGGATAAGGACACGCATGCAAGCCCATCGTATTATTATTATAAATCTTAGCATATAAGAAAAACATTTTGATCTGTAATAACGTCATCATAATTCAGATGCAATTCAGCTTCGAAGATGCACTGCTGAAGACACTCGATAATATTGCAAAAAATCATGACTTTAAAAACAGACTTTAACCATTAACATATCAAGCTAGTAACTTCATATAAACTACTATAACAAGAATAGCAAGATGAAAAACATAAATAAAAAACATAAAGTATAGAAAAATGTATCATAATCTAACACATTGTCCAGTTCACTGTCATTGTGTCTAAACTAAATAGTCTTCATCATCAGACAAACAAATATCAGTTAAGTAATATAATCAAATCCATATACTTTTACCACTAGTTGAATAATTTTGTATTCAGATTAAAGCATTCAGCTTAGTTCCACTATAACTAATATTATAGAAGGACTCCATCAGCTATAAAAAAATATATATTTTTGTCTAGATTGCTTTATAGCATATTTAAAAGACATTAAATGTTTTCCTTAAACATCAAATTATATAGGTTCCTTGTAAGTGTACCATGTAAACCAATTAAAAGCATATTTTGGCTACAACATATTTTTTCAAAGTCCTGCTTTTTCTCCATTCTACTTCATTCAGTATCCATAACCTCCTTAACATTTGTTATATCCTTGAATTTCTGTCTCATGATTATAGCATTCTAACTGTTGTCATTATTAGATTGATAGGCGTTAACTCATTGTAATCAAGCCAGATGTTTTATTATACCATGAAAACATAAGTGCATGATTAGAATTATTTCTGTGATAAGGACTCTTTGTGATAGTGGTTGCAGCTCCAATTTAGTTGTACTCATCTTTTGAAATTGCCAGATCATATGTTCTTGTGTTCCACATGTACCCTACTCATAACGTCAGCATATAGGTCCAGTCTCATGAAGCATCTTTTGCAGCCTAGCCTTTGCTTCATACAAAAAAAAAAAAACTCTTGCTGCAGTTTTTTTTTTTTTGGTCCTTTGGTTTATTTGCATTTTATAGTCACAGCCCAAGTTTTTATTTTATCAGTCTTATAGCCTGAAAGTGAACAAAACTTCTCCAGATGAAAAAAAGAAGACTTTTCAAGTATTATCAGGTCTTGTGGTCTTGTCAAATATATCAGCACATCATCCACAGCTGAAGATGTCCCCGCCTCTTCAATCCAAACCTAGCACCCTTTTATTGGATTTTTGTATCACAGCCACAAATAATTCCCAGTTTAAATCAAACAAAAGAGGAGACAATGGATAGATACATGAAATGGAAGGGAAAGAGCACAATGCATATTTACCTAGGCAACTGAACCTGAATAGACTGATACTATTAGATTCACAAAGTCATTTGAAAACCTAGAGGCAAACAACACCCTTGTTAAATAGTACACTCTGCCAAGGGCCTTTTCTATGTACAAGCTAGCTATAATTCATACTGTTTCTCCTGGCCCTTTTTTATTTATCCTCCTGCATTCAAAATATTGTCAACATCTACCTTCCTCTCTAAAATCCACACTGGTCATTTGCAATCAGCTCTGCTATATAATTAGCCAAATGTGTATCAGTAATTGACTTAAACAGTTGATATTCATGATTAAATATTAATATTGGCTTATAAGAATAGGGCAGGTGTGAGTGCTTTCCTTCCTTTGGTTATACCACTACTTCACCCTACTTTCATGATGAAGATATTACTTTGGTTGTAATCACTTCATTAAAAACTTTCACCAAGTAAGGAATTCATTAATCTTTTAGTCCCCAGAGTTCTTTAGGTAGACCACCACTCCACAGAGTCTTGCCTGCCTATCCTTTCATTATGGACCATCAAAGCAAGTACCTGCTCTTTTTTGACTTTCAGCAGCTCAGCTTTCCTTAAATAATATTGAAAGACATTATAATTTATTTATTTAACATTTGTTAACCGGGAAAGTCCGACTTGGAACAAAGCCAATTTTCAGTGGAGGCCCGGGGAGAAACACTCCAGATGCATGCCATTGTAACGTGGGAGGAAACCGGAGTACCCAGAGGAAACCCACACGAATGCAGGGAGGACATGCAGACTCTGCACAGAAGACACCCTGGCCGAGAATCGAACCGGAAAACCTCTTGCTGTGAGGCAACAACACTACCGCTGCACCACTGTGCCATCATTCTGCATTTAATATCTGCAGTATACAATTCTCTGAATATCTCTGCTGTTACTCTTGGGTTTCTAATTAATGTATTCACTACCTTAAACTGTAATCCTGCAGTAATTCTTTGTGCCCTTTGCTGTCTCAGTCTCACTGACAAAGTCTTAGGAAGTTAAATTTCTTGTTAAGCATATAATCTCCCTCCCACTTAATCTCACGCTCTTCATTCTTTAGTGTCACATCACCATAAGTAAGCCTGGTCTCAAGGTTTTTTAGCTTAACCCTCTTCTTTTTTAATACCGCACATTCTACCTCCAAAGATTTGGTTTATATTTTTTACTCTTACATCACTTCCTGCTTTACCTCTGTCCATCCTTTAAGGAAGCACAAACTCTCATTACTAATCTTATATCATATGTTTTTGTTGCTAAGTCATTTAATCAAATCAGACACTTCACAACTTCAAAGACTTTAGTAAACCATGCCTGTTTGTTGAGAAGTACTTTTTTTAGGTCTCACAAATTCATCAGTAAAGCTGTCCATTCAGGTCAGCCTATACCACCATCCTCTTCTTTTAGCCTCACTCTTTTTCACCATGAGCGCCTTCTCTAGTACTTCTGGTCTTTACTTTATGTGGGCAAAGTATATGAGTTATTATCAAGATTCTACTGGGAAAACCATACCTTTGAATATATGGATCTTTGCTGACAATGTGATGTCTTTGCTCTTTCAAACTCTTGTTCAGATTTGCCATAGATTTCCTCCCAAAAAGGAAGTGACACTTAATTTCATGGCTACAGTCACCATCTGCAAACATACTTGAATCTGGGAAAATAAAATCTGTCAGTACCTTCACTTCTTCAACAGGTATTTGCAAAGACTTGATCTGACTAGGTGACATAACTTTATTTTTTTATGTTGAACAGCAAACAGTTTTTGCACTTTTTTCTTTCACCTTCAACAGGCTCTTCAATTCTTCCTCACTGTCAGCCTTTAGAGTTCTATCATCTGCGTGTCTAAGACTGCTAATACATCTCCCAACACTTTTGATTCTTGAACCAGTCAGTTATTCCATATTCAGTTCTAATTGTTGCTTCTTGTTTGCATACAGATTCTAAAGAGTCAAATAAAGTGACCCGGTAGCCCCATTTTTCTAAGAATGTGCCAAAGTTTGTTAGGGCTCACAAAGTCAAAAGCTTTAGAGGAGTAGTAATAAAGCAGAAGCAAATATTCTTCTGGAACTCCCATGCTTTCCCTCATCAGGCAGATGTTGGAAATCTGATCTTTGATGCCTCTGCCCTTTCTAAAACCAGTCTGTACATCTGGCAGTTTTCATTCCATATACTGCTGGGGCCTAGCTTGCAGGATCTTGAGTATTGCCTTGCTAGCATGTGAAACAAGTACAATTGTTCAATCATTTCAGCACTCTTTACCATTGAAAGCAAACCACCAAAGAAAAGTTTAATAACCAAGATAACCACAAATGTTGCAATGTTGAGAAGTTTAATAACTGTATCATATAAGCACTTTCATCCTAAAAGTAAGGACTTCATCAGATACAGCCTGTTAAAAAAATGCAGTCTTATATAGGTGAGTGTGCGATAGTGACGGATCTTAGGGTTAGGGTTTGGGTTAAGGTATGTGGATAGTTAGTGGTGTGTGTATAGTTTAGTGTAGGGTTAGGTGTAAGATTTTAGGGGTCTATATTGCAACATTGAATGCTTAAAACAGCAAACGATGTTACATCGACACATTTTCAGCGAAAGCTGAAAAT
The DNA here is from genome assembly GCF_019279795.1 of Protopterus annectens. Classification (NCBI taxonomy): domain Eukaryota; kingdom Metazoa; phylum Chordata; order Ceratodontiformes; family Protopteridae; genus Protopterus; species Protopterus annectens. The sequence goes on from NC_056745.1 coordinate 1,341,181,945, forward strand.
GTCGAATCCACAGAACAGCGATTTCTTTCCTAGGGAAAGAAATCGCTGTTCCAACCCATGCAAAAAAAAAAAAGTTACACACTTCCAGACACATACACACATACCCAGTCCTAATTATACCCCCCAAAAACCAGTAAACAACTAAATACACATATGCACATAACCCAAACATACATTTAATTAAAAAAAAAAACAGTAAACATTTTAAACCATATGTACTTACCTTAACCTGCACCCTAACCCTAAGGTCAGTAACTCTCGCACATTTACATAAACAGCTCCAAACACATACACACTTACCTTAACCCTAATTCTACCCCCCAAAACAAAAGTAAACAACTGAGAACACATACACACGTAACTCAACCATACATTTAACACAAAATATAAAACACTAAACACTTTCATACATATGCACTTACCTTAACCCGCACCCTAACCCTAAGGTCAGTAACTGTTGCACAATCACGCTCAGGAGCTATACCGGACATGGGACCACACTACACTTCAGAACACGGCAAAACAATGAAGCGGTCATGCGACTTCTTTCCCAGGGAAAGAATTCACTGAACAGCCGCTTCGCTGTTTTGCCTGTTCGCTCTACATGTGTCGACGAAAATGCATTCGACATAATGTGCTTGTGTTGTGTGTATGTGTTTTGGAACAGCAAACTTTTTCCCTAGGAAAGAATTCGCTGTTCTGTATGGTCGATGTTTTCAGCTTTCGCTGAATAGGGGTCAATATTAGAACATTCGAAGTTTTGAAACTTCCATGTTTAATATAGACCCTAATAATCAACAGTATGTGCAACAACACTAACAACCCCCCCAAAAATGCATACAAATATACATTAATCAAAAATATCAGTTTATATATTTCTTAAATAACTAAAAATATACAATAACATAAAACCTACATTTCCATAGATTTTAAATGTAAAATACTATTAATAGAGGACTTATCATTCAGACCAGGGGGAGATGTAGCATTTCATTTTACCTACTACATTTTCTACTTTGCATGTCTCATTTTGCCATTTTATGAGTTTGTAATATAAATTGGTTTATAGATTAGTATTAGGCTAACTGCTGTTGTGTGCCATTTAAGCCTAGCCAATTATCCCCTGTGAGATTTAAACCATGTACCTTGTGTTTGTAAGGCAAACACCTTAACCATTAGGCCACTCTCCCAACCCCTATTAGGGCACCCTCCCAACCCCTCTAATGGCTACTGTTGCATTTATTAAATTTGCTGACAAACTCCAAACAGCACTGTAACATCATAATGTTGCAGGTTGTTCACTTTCTGCAGCTGTGTTGTTAGCAAGGCTTTCTATAATCCACTTATCTTCACTTTCCAGATAGTTGTCTCTAGCTCAGATTACATATCTTGTCACCTCAACTTTATCTTGGTTCATTGTTCTTACATTCAAAGTTTTAGTGAGGTGTAGTTCTTTAAAGTACTGGACTTTCCTTTCATCTATGAGCACCTCAGTAGATGGACATCCTTCTGACTGTAATCCATTCATGCCATTAGCCATAGCAAAACTTGTACTTCCTCTGCTCTTCCCCATAGCTGGCCACCTTTAGACCAGGGGATCTCATTTCAGTTTCATATGACATGTCTCTGGTTGCTTTTGTGCATAGAGTTTTCTTTGCAAAATACTGAAGTGGCTAGCTATTACTTTTTTCAGTGCACCATCCTTCAGCTGATCTCTTTGTCATAACCTACCTGTCTTGGGTAGCTTTTATGTTGCAGCTCATAGTCTCACTGAGATACACAAGTCCCTTCACTACAACAAGGTAATGACCCAGAAAGGATATAGCTAATACTGTACCAGTTATGAGTTGCTGTTACCATTTCTCAGAACACCTAATTTTTAAACAAAAAAGTAGGAGCTCCCAATGCCTTTCTGAAACAAAAGGCATAAGGTTCTGTACATACAAATATTTCAAGCACAGGCAATAATGCCCTTCTAGCCTGCCAATATACTAAAACAATCGTTCTCATAATAAGTGACTAGGCTGTTCTTAATATATCTAAATTAGTGCCTGCTTTAATGTAATTAGGTAGTCTAGTCCATGCATCAGCTACTTTCTCAAAGAACCAGTTAGTACACCTTTCAATCCTATAGAAATTTCTACACAGGTTATCTGATGATTCTCTACTACGTTTTGATGATACCAAACATTCCGAGAGGTAGTTGTCTCTAAATGCCGTATATACCTTAATTAGGTCTCCTTTTAAATATCCATATGAGACACTGTACAACTTCAGATATTTTAATCTTTCCTAATAACTTAAAAATTTTAACATTCATGGATGCACTTGATATATTTCCTCTGTACTCTGCCCAGTTGATTCATACTTTTTTTCTTATAAAGTTTCCATATTGTTATTCCATACTGTAAGTGACAATCAAAGGAGCATAATCTGAGATCACAATAAGGTGCATAATATTTCTCATAAACAAGTACACGTGCTTTATTGAAGTATATGTTTTAGCAATCGTAAAGTTCTATCTGTATTTTTTGAATGGTTAGTATATCACAAAGATTCTGTTACAAAAGTAAATACATCTCCTACCCATGACCATGGTGTAAAACCCTGTAAATCTCCTTGGTTTTGGAACCTGGTCAACTCTAGAGCCACCTCAAACATCATTAAAACTTACCAAAACTTACCACTATGTTCTAGTCCCTGATATATAACACTACTCCTTCCATTGAGCCTCTAAAATCTGTCTGGGATGTACCTGCTGGGAAATCCACGGTGATCTTAATTCCTCTCTAAAATCACTTTACCCTACACATGGCATCTATTCTTGTGTATTATTTTTCCTAAGTCATGAAAGTCACAGTATGGATCTGATTAGAATTATTCCTTCATCTAGCACCTGGGAAAGCAGAATATACACCCATGGGCCATAAACTCTAAGTAAAACTTTATGTTTCTGTTGATTTAGGTGGGTTGCCTTCAAAACCACAAGTTAGGAGCTAAGCTGCTTTAAGTATGTCAAGATCTAACATTTGCTAGCTGAATTTGTTATCCTGTTAATATTCTGTGTGATCAGTTTCGTCTTCTCCTTTCAGCTTTTCCTGTTATGGGTCACCACGGCAGAACAGTGGTCTGTAGAACGATTGGCAGTGGAGTTTTACAGTGTTGAGTTGCCAGCCCAGTGTCCAACTTTCCACAGAAGACACACACACCTAGGGCCAATTTAGAGTGTCCAATCCACCTGCAGCATGTCTTTGGGATGTGGGAGGAAACCTGAGCACCTGGAGGAAACCCACATGACTGCAGGGAGGATATGCAGACTCCACAAAGAAGGCATCCCAGCTGAAAATCTAACCGGAGAACCTCTTGCTGTGAGGTGGCAATGCTAACCGCTGCACCACTGTGGCCACTCTGTGATCAGTTTCATCTAACAAGCATCAAATAAATCACTCTTCCCTGCTTTTCTTGCAAAACTATCCATAAACTTGGGTTAACTATCCTGAAGCTTTAGCCTTGCCATTACTTAAAAAGTCATAACTCCAAAAAATAAATTAATCTTACTACAAAGTACTTGAGGAAGAAGGAACAAGGTGTGGAGAAAGCTAACCAACTACTGTTTCCCTTAATCCATATGGCACCAAACAGACAGACAGTGGAGAGATACAACATCTGACCAGTCATCAGAGTCACACAACCATGTTTTATCTCACAAATGGAACTCTCCAAAGTTTCCAAAATCTGCTTAAACTCTTAATTCAAAGACTTCAACCAAACCTAGAGGATTCATTCATGCTATTCATTCTCAGCATACGAATGTTTCAAAGTTTGCCATGCTTAAGCTTGTTAAATATAACATTGATATCTCAAAATTTATATACTCAAATGTCATTCCAAAATAATCATCCAATGGGAAAACTTACATATCAGTGCATACTAGTTCACATGCTTGTCCCATGTAAACATAACACGTTAAATATTTGAAGCAGTTGTTACATTTTCACTAACTAATTGCATTTAACTCAGTAATGTCACTTTTACAAACCCTCCTAGACCCTATAAAAAGTGTAAAAAACATGCACACAGTTTGATAAGATACACTCTAACCAGCTGGCCAAGTGGCTTCACCTCTCCCAACAATTAAAACAACATATTCTCTGTCATTTTGAGGTACTGTGTATGTTTTTTATCATTTTTCAATCATGAGGATGAGTTCTGAATACAGTCCATTTATTTAAGATTGTAGTACTATTTTAGTATTCATAATGATACACCTCTACCTCCTCTCCTCTGCATATGTCTGAATGTTCTATTGTTTTTATGTCTTCCCTTATACTTCACCTCTTCCTACTAATATCTACCCTAATTTCTCTTAGACAAATATTGCACAGATTGAAGACAAACCTTTTTTCACTACAGGATAACTGCTGTATAGAACAGATTTCTTGTAAGTGTAAGATAATCCAGTAGGCTACATAAGTTTTAATATCATTAAGATTTATTGGTCGGAAATGGTGTTTATAAGGCAACTTCATCAGGATACAGACTCCTGGATATGAGTTTTATGAGTTTGTTGAAACAGATATTGAAACAGAAAATGATGGTGTGGTTGCTGGTGGGTCAGAGGACAAATCCTACTGAGCAATGCTCTGAAATGAAGTTTGTGGTGACAGGGCTTACAGTAAACTCACGCCATCCTGCTAACAGTGGGCTGAGCAGCAGTTTCACTTACACAGTTCCAGTGAATAAAGTTATGCATCTATTTCACAAAAATAGCTCACAGTATGCCACACCTCAATGTGCAGTCACACGAGTAGCTCATCTCCTGCTGGCATTTGCCACAATAAGAGAAAACTTCATATGTTACATGAAAATGCAGGCACAAACTTTTCTTTTTTTTTTTCTTTTATGGGTTCTCCTTCTTCTTCTCTCCACTGCTTTATATTTACAAGCAGATTTGAGACATTTTCAGCCTGTAAAACAGTTCATTTTCTTGTTACTAGCTTTTTTGAGCAAAGTAATTTGTGGGCTGATGCATTTCGTTTTATATTTTGAGATGTAAAACAGCATGTGGTGTAAACTCCATGCACAGATAAATCTGCCTGAGATTTCTATCAGCGATCACATGTTCCTTTCAGACCTCTTACACATTAAATGCCATTTTAAATTCTGCTTGGTGGGAACACACAAATTCTTGAACTTCTCTTTGAACGCACGATTAGCTGCGTATCTGTAAATAAACAAAAGTACAGCATGATTTCAGAGTCTGACTCAGTTTCCTGTTGTGCTAGACAAAAGTGGCTCTCACTCTAAGATGAAAAGCACTCATTGACCATGTGATATGGTGCTGTTATTCTCTACCAGTTTGTGATCATGGCACATGAATGAAGAATGCAAATTATAAAGTGAAACATGCATTACTGCCTTTAATAATTTGCTAAATTCTTACAAAGTAGTACATATGTGCCTTGCTTCCTTTAGCTTTGCTGTGTATGACATAGCAAAGACTTTCTATGTCACAGGATGTCAGTCAACGCAACATGAAATATTTTCATATGGGAACAAGCAAGGAAAAAGTATGAGATGTTTGGCCTGAGGCAAACAGAGAGAGAGAGAGAGAGAAAACAGAAAATTAATGTCATGTTCCAACTGAGTTACTTTTTAATAAAGTCAGCTAATAAGAAATGAACATAAGCTAATGAAGTTGGGATGTAGATTTACTATTCTTGTCAAAGGGATAAGAGGATGATGTACTCTTTCTCATATAACCTGATCCACCAATTAGAAACAGTTAAACATTACACGGATAAATAAGGATTTTTTTTGCTTTTGGCAAGCTCTCACACAAACCATTGGACAATCTCCCAGTTGGACATAGACTGGTTAGGGCAAATAACAACAGTAGCTTTGATTTCATCTTATCCTGAAGGACTGCCTGGAGGTGTTATGTCTGAGTGAATATGCATAACATAGTACTGAACAGCCATGTCGGACAAGACAGAAGTATTATGATGTCTACTGCTGCTCATACTATACAGAAAGGGACATACCATCAAAGTGTGCATAAACACATCTTAGACATATACAATAATGTTTGCTTGCACTATACCTCCTACAACTTTACTTAGGCTCCAGGTGGGGGTTAAGAATGCTTACTAGAAAGAGACATTACTTAATACTAATAGTTACTTAACCTATGAACATGCACACGTGTGTGTGTGTGTGTGTGTGTGTGTGTGTGTGTGTGTGTATATATACATATATATATATATATATATATATATATATATACATATATATATATATATATATATATATATATACACACACACATACATACATATATATATATATATATATATATATATATATATATATATACACACACACACACACACACACACACTTGATTGAAAACCACATTTTTGAAAGGCAAATGATCGAACACAAATGTTTGAATATCAACTGACTGAAAGTAACAAAAAATAAACAAAGTAATAACATGTTAACTGAATCAAATTCACTGGCCTGTCCAACAATATAAAACAAATGCAGCCCCTCACGAGCTGTAACAGTCCCAGTAAAATAAAGATGCACTGGCACACTTTAGCGTTGAATAATAAAATTCCTTCTTTAATACGAACTGTTAAAACAAAATAGCTTCACAAACTGGTTGAGCGCTTTCATCTACTCCTGTAGATTTCCTCAGAACCATTTGAAAGTGCTTAATTACATATTATATAGTCTCCTTTCTCCAATAGCATCATCACATTAATTAGTTGAAAACAATTAATGACTAACCATGTAAAGCTGTTTAAAGTGCACAGTGCTAGATTCCCTCAGAACTGTTCCTTCCCTCTAGTAACTTATTTTTTAAAATCATTGTGTATGTCTGTATTGTTTTGAACATACATTCATATTCACATGTCATATGTACATTACATTATAAAATTATTGACTATTAAAACCTCATAAAGCTAAAAACTATAAAAAATATATAAAAAAAGCTTCAGAGTGAATAGTGCTTTAACATCACATTTTTGTGTTTTTATGTTGTCATAAACACCTTAATAAGAGAAATATCCTAGATAACACTTTACTTTTTGTCCAACATGGGTTTTATAGATATGGTATCATTAAGCCCTGGGCTTTCTGATGCATTCAATTTTATTTGCCAACGTGAATCCTTTTCCATTAGTTTTTTCTTTGTGTTCCCTCCCCTTGGATTCTCTAGTATGTGTTCTAGTATACCAAACTCAAACATCTTACATTCATTATGAGCTTCACAATGTCTCCATAATGCATTATTTCCATCTTGTTTTCTTATCTTATAACAGTGCTCATAAATTCTATTTTTCAAACACCGTGTGGTCATTCCTACATAATAACTTGGACATGTTTTACACTTGGCTAAATATATAACATTTCTTGTTCTACAATTCCCCTTACAAAAGGTGATATTAGTCTTGTGAATATTGTCCAGAATTATACTTGTTTTCCCTATAATAAACCTACACTGATTGCATCTACCACATTTGGTTGTGCCATGCTCACTTTGGTAATGCCATACATCCTATTTAACCTGGATTTTAGGTTAAGTCCATTTCTGTACACAAATGTGGGTTTTCTTCCTACTATGTTATATACATTGTCATCAGTTTCTAATATATTCCAGTTCTTCTCAATTACGTCCCTAATTTTACCTACTTCAGGGGCATATTGTATAACACACACTCTTCTAAACTCCTGGGTAACTATGTCTGAAGAATTACTATTTGCCATGTTATTTCCCAGTATAGGTTTGTATTTTTTTCCCCATTCCTGAGTGACATAGTTCACTACGTCCACTATCATCCCTTTCGTGTAACCTCTTTCTTTAAACATCTTAGCTATCTTATTTAGCTCCTCTACCATATCTTGATAGTTAGATGTCATTCTTGCTGCTCGTATACATTGTCCCTTGATGATGCTTTTTTTCTGGTGTGCTGGGTGACAACTATTGAACTCTAAATAATCATTACTAAATGTGTCTTTTCTATATAAATTAGATTTAAATTTATTACCGTCTTTAGTAATCCTCGTATCTAAATAAGATATACTTCTTCTATCCATGGTAAAAGTAAATTTTAAAAAATCATTCCTAGTATTCAGATATTCAATAAATGTCTTTAAAGTGTCAACCCCACCCTTCCACACCATAAACACATCATCCAAAAACCTCAGATAGCATTTTATATTAGTTTTCCATTCTGAGCCAAGTATATATTCTTCCCCCCAGTTTAGTAGAAATAAATTTGCAAACATGGGGCACATGCCCCCATGGCTACTCCCTTACTTTGTTTGTAGTATTCACCTTGGAACATAATAAAATTATTTTTCAGGACCAATTCCATAAATACCATTATAATACTTATTTTCTCCCATGTTAAATTACTATATTTTTTTATACTGTCCTGGAATCTGTTGAGTCCCTCTTCCTGAGGTATACTTGAAAACAAATCAACAACATCCACTGTCACCAATATACAATCTTCAGAAATGAAGTCATTTTTAAGTCTTGCCAAGAAATCCCAAGAGTCTTTCACTATATGTGAAATATTTTTATATGCACTTTTTAACCAACCATCTATGACTTTCCCTAATTCAAAAGTTTTTGAGTTGCTCCCTGATATTATGGGCCTAAATGGAGGTTCATTCATATCTTTGTGCAGTTTGGGTATTCCCACTATGTTACTAATAATCGGATACTTTATTTTCACATAATTATATAAATCAATAGTGATTCTGTTCTCTACTAATAGGTCTTCCAATATCAAATCTATCTTATGATTGGCTATATTAACTTCGTTAATAGATGTTGATATATAATTCCCAGAATTAAATAATATATTACTTATTTTATTATTGTAGTCTTCCATATTATATATGACTATACCCCCTCCCTTATCCGGCTTCATTAATCTAATTTTATCATTATTTTGCAACTCCTTCATAACTTTGTATTCCTTCTCAGTTAAATTAGTGACATAATTCTTACTTTTGTCCATAATGGCATACAATTCCTTGAGTACCATCCTCTCATAAGTGGCTAGGGTATTATTCAATGGTGGAGTAAAATAACTGGGCTGCCTGAAAGTTTCCACATTCAGTGTTTCCTTCCCTTTGAAGTATATAGCCAAATTTAACTTCCTGAGATATTTTTTAAAATCCACTATATAATCTATAATATTGCCGGAATTATTAGGAATGAACTTCATACCTTTAGATAATAAAGAGAACATATCAGTGGTAACTTCTACATTGGTATAGTTGTATATACTAAAGTCCTTCCATCTATAATGTATATCATTATGTTTAACTATTCCTTTCTCTGCATTTCCTGGTGTACCTAATCCCATTTTCTTGGTGGATTGTTCTCTTGATATTGCCTGCTTCTGTATCTTTCTTCCTGCTTGCCCCCATTTTCTCTCATTTGCTTCCCCTCTAAAAAATGGTTGGACCTATTTCCACTAAAATAACCCCTATTGTTATTAAACTTGAACTGATTGTGATTTATATTATTTCTATTATTATATCTTACTTTCCTCTCAGAACTGACTGTCTTTACTTCAAATACATATGCTTCTCCTTTCTCATACTGTAATAAATCCCGCTTTAATTTTTTACACTTCCTTTCATATTGATTATTAACCTGATTGTCTACCCATGAAAATTGGGCATCGAAATTCATCACATATTCATCAAACAATAAATCAGTAGTTATAACATGATCCATTTGTTCAATTTCTGTTAATAACTTACATATTCTTTTGTCATTGCATGAGATAAGGTATCTCATGAAGGTAAAACCGAAGTTATCAAACATTTTACTACATTCCACATACTGTTCTTGGTCAATTTCTACCCCCATAGGTCGTTTGAAAAATCTCAACCCCATAGGTACCACATTAACATCTATACATTTTTTAAGATAAGCATTATCAAGTTGTAACGTTTTTAAAGTCTTTAATTTTTTACCAAACTGAAAAATTAAATCCTTCAGTATCATGTCCTCATTGGCGTTACCTTCCGTGGTTCTATCCAGTCCACCACGTTTATTACTATTATTAAAGTCAAACTTGTTGTCCAAAAAATTAGCAGTAGTATAATGTTTATCTTTATTCAGCCCTGCATTAGGCTGAATTGATTTAAAAGTACCTGTAGTTCCTTTCCCATGCGCTGTCATTGCATACGTTTTTTTCGGAACTGTTCTTTTAGGTCTGGCACCCGAAATATTGAAATGTTCGTCCTCCGATCTCTCCCTTACTGTCGGTTGGAATTCTCCTTCACTGATACTTCCCTTAGATCCATAAGAGGCCCGTCCATTACTATGTACTTGAAATCTCTGCCCGTCTGGTAGAGAAAAGGAATTGTTGCACGCTTCCTGTTCGCGTGCTGATAACTTCCGCTTTTCCGTATCACCAATAGCGGGTCTACTACTCATTTGAGTGACTAGCTCGATGAGTCTAGTCAACTCCCCCTTCATTATAGCCATTTCCGACTGCATACGCTGAATATCATCTCTCCTAGGAGAGAAGATAGAAGGAAGCTCATCTAGGGAATCCATGAGCTGACAACAGTTAACTGAATCAAATTCACTGGCCTGTCCAACAATATAAAACAAATGCAGCCCCTCACGAGCTGTAACAGTCCCAGTAAAATAAAGATGCACTGGCACACTTTAGCGTTGAATAATAAAATTCCTTCTTTAATACGAACTGTTAAAACAAAATAGCTTCACAAACATGTTTTTTGCAGGGGAGCAAGCCCTCTTGTACTGCCTACACTCTCTGTTAATTGAGTAGACCAACTCTGAGACTGCAGTACAGCAGAAACGGTATATTTCCTGATCCCCACTGTGCCACAACCTTGCTCTAACTAATGCCAGCATTCTTTGACTGATTGTGTAGTTATTAGAAATGTTAGATATTCTGAATGTTCAACCAGCAGTCTGGTTCCATATATATCTATAGGTAGATAGATAGGTGCATGTATATTTAAATATAAGGAATGCCCAATTATATATATTTCTATATCTATGGCTCTCTGTTGAAATGTTGACACTTGAAATGCTGAGTGCCAAAAAAAGACAGAAAACACAGGAAAAGAGTGAATCTTGGAAATCACTCTTCTCCTTAAAACTTCTTTTCGCAGGGGGGAACACCCCCCCCCCCAAAATTTATACCAACTCTGAGATTGCCAAATTTCAGAGAAAAGGGAATATTCTGAGAAATGGCATTTCGGACTTAGTATATGTAAGTCCACTCTTTTGGCTATTTAGTCTCCACGTTTTGGGTTTCACTTTAGCAGGGGTTCTAACATTTCAAATGATTACCATATCTATCTAGATATCTGTCTATCCATATATATATATATATATATATATATATATATATATATATATAAAACAAACAAACACACACTCACACACACACACACACACACACACACACACACACACACACACACACACACACACACACACACATCTCTTTTTTCTCCTTTCATTAGTAGATGCCCGGCAGAAGGGCATTTCACGTGCATGATACAGTGTCTGTGGTGCCCGTGTAGATATGTTTCATCATCAGGAACCTCTGATAACATCTCTAATTTGATCCTGTAGATCATCTAGGTCCATGTACAAAGGTCATTTTTTGGTAAAGTTACTTATTCAGGGCTCTGCAGTGCTGTGGTAACAATAATCTGTTCTTGTTGCTCTGCTTTGACCTCTTGCCATGGTTGCTGGTAATCTGCCACCCTGTTCATGGTCATCCAGGTCATCTATCCTCCTGTGAATGTGGCCATATTCAGTGCCTTCTTTTCACCTATAATGGGTTGTATGTATTTTCATTCTACCATCTCTAGGTTCAGTCATCTCTCCATGAACTTGGGACTTGTCCTTTTTCCATCCTCTGAAATAGAATGTATGTATGAATGTATTTATTTATTTATAGCTGCTTGTTTATTAGGTAAGTGGGCTGGTTAACTGAACCTTTTCAGCCATGACCCAGGCCCCACTGGGGTACTAAATGGCCCATGTGGGTTCACTAACTGGTATTAATATTTCCTGACTTAATCCGAGTTTCTTTTCTTGTATTGTCAGTTATTAAAGTATTGCTAGTAAATGTATACATTTGATGTTAGAAACATGCATAGAGTTTGCTGTGAAGATGTTTAGGGTTATTTATCCAACACTGCCACTTATGTACATTATTGTTTATTTATTCAGTTTTTGTTATCTCTTTCCCCTCACCTCCCAAACAGTGCCATCAGAATTGGGCCCATTTATTTCATTGAGGTGAGGATATTTTTCTCTCACTCTCAGATCTCATGGGGAGAGAGCCATCCAGAGAGACCAGGCAATCTTGAATGGCCCTAACACTTCCCTTGAGTGGTGACATGGGCATCTTTGCCACCATAAGGACTTCGTGCACCCCTTAAAGTGTGTGTCATGTCACCATTTATGCAGCTGTTAAGGGTTACTTTCATTGGCTTGGGGAGGCTATGCCCATGTCATCCTTCTACCATGATTCCATCCGAGTGCTTCAGAAGGGATACTGTCTCAGAGCAGTAGTTAAAGCTAGCCAGAAATGACTCCCTTCCTCAGAATGGCTTCACCCATTCTTCCTATTGCACCATCAAGTGCCCAACTCAGCTCACTGGCTCATAGTTAAAGCTTTATTCCCCCATACCACTACTGTAGCATCATTATTGCTTATTTGAATGTCAGTGCTTATAGTTCCCATTGTGTAATCTAAAATACTGAAAATAAGATCCATTATGTCATCTAAAAGCAGTTGTAATGAAAAGGTTTAAATTTTGTAAGGTAAAACACCTGGATTTTCTGAAGTCTTTCTTATTATGAAGGCCCATTCTGTATTTTCCTTCATTTAAAATAATAGTCCCATCTTTATCAAAAATTTGTTAAGATTTCATGGAAATGCTTCTTAAACTACTTGTGTGACCTCCCTTTCCGTATGTTCTGTTGGCCAGGGTGTTACATTACAGCTTAATGTTTTTCTGTATGTATACACAGTCATATGTTTATAGGTTCAAAGGTTCATACACAAGTACTAGGCTAGCTGCCCTTGTGGGCCATTTTAAGCCTAGCCAGTTTCCCTTTATGTGCTCAAATTAACCTATTCCATTTGATTGGAGACTGGCCATAGCTGTATCATGGTCAATAATTATATATTACCTCAGTAAGAATAAATCGGATCATACCACTGATAATTTAAGGCAGGGGGCATGCATGGGATAAAAAAGTTAGGAGCTGTTTCTGTCCATTAATAGTGGAAGGGCAGTACTGGAGTAAATTTTATGTTTCCTATCCTTAGATCCAAGTTGCACTTGAATAGCGACAGGGATGACCTTTAGTTTATGTGGATGGGTGTCTGTTCCAGAGCAGCATTATCTCCTATGAGATACACCTGTTCCTCCAAGCTATTCTGTTGATGTTTCAGAAGAGGTGTAGCTACCTACACTAAGTATTTATAATGCCATTTGATTTGCTGATGTCCAATAAATCCATCAGTAGACACAGGTCACCCCTTAGCAGTCTGTACGATACCAAGTATAGTGACAGGACTTTGAGTCAAACTGGTAAAATTCGACAACTACTTCACCAAGAACTCAAACAACAACCAGAATGCCACAACACAGTTTAATATAACATTAATCACGTTAATTTCATTTCTATGACCAAAACTTCATCAGACCACCTGATGGCCTGATGAAGTTTTGGTCATAGAACTGAAATGAAGGTGATTACTGTTATAGTAAACTGTGTTGTGGCATTCTGGTTGCTGTTTAAGGACTTTGAGTCAGTTCATGTAGGAATATTGTTTAGACCTTGTATTCTTTTAATGAGGTATCTATGCAGTTGTTCCAGTTGCTGCATGTGTCTGGACAAATACATTCCAATGGGAACATTATATTCAATGACTGGACTAATGAAAGCTGAGTAAATGGGGACAATGACATCCCTAGAAATAGACACAATTCTTTTGTTTATTAGCTGTGTAGTAGAGAATGACTTTCTTATAAGAATCAACACATGCTGGTCAAAAGTTAAGTTACTGCCCACATAAGTTCCCTAATTGTGAAAATTGGGTCAAGTTATGGGCATATTGTTAATGTGGTAGTTCCCTGGATCAGATAACTTCCCAAAGGATACAATATTGCATTTTATAGCATTTAGTTTCAGTACATTGTAGGAATTGCCTGTGCAGTACAGGAACTGTTTAATTTGTAGAACTCTGAGACATTGGGTATTGATGGGAATGCTATGCTGTTCTTTGCTGCTTTCACAGTAGTATTCCATGATGTACATTTGGGAAGTGTAGCATCTCAAGTGAAATTAGTGCAATATTTTTGTCTTTAAGCAAGAGCTTGAGTTTCAAGTTGCATCAACACACAGTTTTATTTTTATTTTGCAAAATGAATAAAATGTGCTTCATTCAGCAAACATAAAATACAGTAAAATGGTTTGCTGAAGGACAAAATAGATGTTAAATCAAACAGAACCGTATTCATTATAGAATCTACAAGGATATGATAGACTTTGTTGAATGTGCCCCTGCACTGTAAGAAATCCCAGTCACATTGCATTGTGGTTGTAGCAAAAACTTCTTTTTCACTTCAAAACA